>NC_082686.1:77848527-78149546 GCF_949987515.2 Delphinus delphis
TGAACTTTGCTTTGAAGCACCATTGATCCACTTCAAAGGCTGAGCACCACTTGGACAGGGAGATGCTGTTCCTGGGGACCCCGCTCTACCGAGGTGTGCCCACCAACCCGGGACACACTGCCCACCAAAACACTTAAAGACCAGGGGTCAGACATGTCAAATGTGACAGATTGGCATGCTGCAACTTCAGACTGCTCTACCTTCGGAACCAGCCTAGAATATCCATCATGCTTTGAACTCTATGGGGAAATGAAATGCATCGGTTACAGGCAGACAGATTTACAAATTAAGTAGAAAAATATCTCAGTCCTCAAAGCCGAGCATAGAGTGCTTGTGGTGTTCAGTCCACATTGAACTGTTCAAATCTGGTTAGACTGGGGAGATCAAGCCTGTGGTGGAAACACAAGGGAGAATCATGGTCACAATAAGGCTTCGTATTTATAGTTCAGCAAATGAAGGTCGCTGCAAATAACAGACTGCAAGTTGGAAGGGGCCTTAGGGAGCATCTGGTCTTACACCCCTTATTTTAGAGTTGGGGAAACTGAGGCCCAGAGAAGAGGTTATTCACTTGATTTTATTACAAAAGTTACTGGTAGAATCTGAGCTTAAGTCCCAGGTAGCCCCATCCCTGGAGTCAGTATACAATAGCAGGGAAGGCTCAGATTTTATGCCTCCTAGACTTGGAAACCCTTGCTGATTTTACTAGCTCTCTGATAATGGCCAAATTTCTTATCCTCTCACTTTCAATGTCTTCATCTGTAAAGGGCTAGTGATAGCTATCTGATGAGTTGTCATGAGATTTAATTGAGATAATAGAAAGAAAACACAAAGCACTTAGCAGGCCACCATTAAAAGGCAATTGTTAATTTTTCCATATCAGAATGCCTCAACAGAAGGCATGAGAAGGCTAGAGAAGAAAGATCTCTCTAGCAATGTTTTCCAGCTCTCATGACATTTTTTTTTAAATGCATTTTCCCATGAAGCATTTTGGAATCTTCAAAGTTAATGTTCACACTATTAGATTTAAGATTTATCTCTGGCCCCAAATAACACACTTATTTCTGGGACAGGGGCACAGGAGAAGGGAAATTTGTTGTACAAAATCGAGAGGGTATTTCAATTCCAAACTGACTGTCAATCATCAGTCTAGAAAGGAGATGCCCGCCTTTCCTGCAGCCACCTTATCTGGCCCTTCTGACTTCCTAGCCTCCCCAAGACCAGGACAATTCAATGGCTTTTCCTGGTCCTCTCTGTCTCAGCATGTTGAGAAGCACAACAATTTTCATCTATTCCTTTCACTAAACATTCTCTCACTTGCTTTTCCACTGTGTAGGAAACACAGAATCATTGCTTAGCAGCAGAGGGCACTGTCGGCATATTTTGCCTTAAGGGGTTAAAAAAAGAGATGCCTCTGTGCATTCATTCATTCATTCATTCATTCATGTTGACAAGTCATGGCTTAATATCTGTTGTGTGTTCGGTATTAGGAGGGGTGCTAAAGTAACACAAGAGGTGGACTGAGAGTCCAGGTTGGGAAGGCTGCACAATTAAAAGATAAGCATGGTACCTATGCAAACACAAAGAAAGTGTGTTTTGGAGATTTTTGAAGAGAGCAGAGTTTAGAGTAGGCTTAAATAGCTCAGGAAGAATTTTTTTTTTTTTTTTTTTTGCAGTACGCGGGCCTCTCACTGTTGTGGCCTGTCCCGTTGCGGAGCACAGGCCCCGGACGCGCAGGCTCAGCGGCCATGGCTCACGGGCCCAGCCGCTCCGCGGCATGTGGGATCCTCCCGGACCGGGGCACGAACCCACGTCCCCTGCATCGGCAGGCGGACTCTCAACCACTGCACCACCAGGGAAGCCCACAGGAAGAGTTTTTGAGGGAGTTGGTCTAGAGTTAAATGATGAGCTGGACATGGAATGGCAAAGATGAGGCAAAAGGTAAAATAGACAGCAAAACCAAAGAGTCTTGCGTTGCCATCAACATCGGCACTGTAACCATGGCAACCACTACTGCAACAAGTATTACCTCTATGTCTTATAACAGTCATCACGGCTCACGTGGATGGAGGCTTTCACAACCGTGACCTCATTTGGCCCTTGCTGAAATCCTGCGACTTCAGCTCTACAGGTATTATTCTAATTTGACCAGTAAGAATGCTGAGACCCTTAGAGGGAAAGTGACGCACTTAAGGTCACACAAGCAGTCTCTGTTAGGGCTAGGCTCCCCAAACTAGTTTTTCTCCCAGCTAATGCAGCAGGAAACCATGGCTCTTGTGACGCAGACTCTCAAAGCAAAGAGAGTTTGGGATGCAGAGTAATAGGATAAGCTTCAGCTGTTAGGCTGGCTTCGGGTTACCAAGAGCTTGACCAAGAGTTAGACTGCGGTATTGGGACTTGATCCTGTAAACCTCAGGAAGGTTTCTGAGGTTTAGGGAAACTAGCGATGGGTGGTTCTTTGCTGCAGTTGCATAGCAAATCTGGCACACGAGGGAATGGAAGAAAAGGAGAGAAATCAGGATACCAATAAAGCAAATATTACAGGATTTGAGGCTGTGGTGGCAGTAAGTGGGAGTGGTCTGCTCCAGATGGGAGGAGATTTTATGATTGCCATTAACTGCTGGCACATAGAAATAATACAAAGAAGATTGACCTTTAAAAACATTTTTAGGGCTTCCCTGGTGGCGCAGTGGTTGAGAGTCCGCCTGCCGATGCAGGGGACACGGGTTTGTGCCCCAGTCCGGGAAGATCCCACATGCCACGGAGCGGCTGGGCCCGTGAGCCATGGTCGCTGAGCCTGCATGTCCGGAGCCTGTGCGCTGCAACGGGAGAGGCCACAACCGAAAAAACAAAAACAAAAACAAAAATTTTTTTAATTTATTTGTTGATATTGTTGATTTACAATGTTGTGTCAGTTTCTGCTGTACAGCAAAGTGACTCATTTAACTATATATACATATATATGTGTATATATATATATATTATTTTTCCTCTTCTCTTACATTATGGTTTATCACAGGATACTGAATATAGTTCCCTGTGCTATACAGCAGGACCTTGTTGTTTATCCATCCTATACATAATAGTTTGCATCTGCTAACCCCAAACTCCCAATCCACTCCTTCCCCACCCCGCCCCTTAACAACCACAAGTCTGTTCCCTATGTCTGTGAGTCTGTTTCTGCTTCGTGGATAGTTCATTTATGTCATTTTTTAGATTCCACATATAAGTGATATCACACGGTATTTGTCTTTCTCTTTCTGACTTACTTCACTTAGTATGATAATCTCTAGGTCCATCCATGTTGCTACAAATGGCGTTATTTCATTCTTTTTTTACGGCTGATTAATATTCCATTGTATACATGTACCACATCTTTTTTATCCATTCATCTGTTGATGGACATTAAAGTTGCTTCCGTGTCTTGGCTATTGTAAATAGTGCTACAAAGCAAATGGACCTTAAATTGACTGGTTTTAAATTCCTTACAGAAAACACACTCCCTTATTGCCGCAACCCGGGGGGTCAAATCCCACCATCCTCCTACCCTAGCCCCATACACCCTCTGGTCTACCACTGTCAAGGCACAACGTAAAGACAGCCTGAATCAGGCTGGCCGCAGTGTAAAAAACTGAGAAAAGCTATTTTGAAGAAAAAAGAAATAAGGACTTGGTAGTTGATGGAATCACCAAGGAAAGAAGATAAAAATCATGATTCTGAGATTATGAGCCTAGGAAAAGACTGATGTCAATAATGCAAATTGGGAAGTGAAGAAAAAAATAAACTGGTTTCAGAGGGAATGTGACCTTACAGGACAGGAGGACTTCCAAGTGGCAAGTCAACCCTCAGCTGGAATGCTTTGGTACAAAGTTATTTCCTATTCTGTTTATTGATTTCTTGCTTTCCACTTATCATCTGATACTTATAAATGATGGGGGTTGCATATATCTCTTTTACAAGAAGGAACTGAAATGAGGGATAAAACTGCCAAGCTATTAGTGTTACCATTCATCGCTTAGCATCCTTCCACTGACATCAAAACCAGTGTCACTATTCTTACGGTGACAGAACTGTGCACATTGGAGCCCTGTGTACCTTCTTCTCTCCTTGACTCCCTACCTTACACTGCCCGCTGTTGCCTCTTAGATGTTTACATTCTGTCTTCTCTCCCCAGAACACTCTCATCTTCTCCAAACCTTTCCAGCTTCATCAGGAAACTCTCACAGGAGGGTGGCCAACCGTCCCTGTTTCTCTGGGACTGGAGAGTGTTCAAACCAGGACAGTCCCAGGCAAACCTGGACAGTTGGTCACCTTACACGTGAGTCAGCTTTTGTCTTGCATTCTTCTTCCTCTTGGAAGCCTTTCCTGACCCGCTACTGCCCCAGGCTATAATTTCCATCTCCCCACTGAGTAAGTAGTCCACCCCCATCCTGCTGCCACCCTTCTCACTCTCCTAACTACTGAGGTCCATCTCCCCTGCTATCCACAGTAGATGTCTTTGTAGTACCTCCACTCTCAACATCCTGGTTCAAGCACCTGTTGTCTCTGCTGAATTATCGCAGAAGCCTCCTAACTTCTGTCCTGCTTTCCATCCTTGTCTCCTTTGAGTGTATTCTCCACACAAAAGCTAGAGTCATCCTTCTGAAACATAAGTCAGATCATGTTTACCCCTCTGCTCAAAATCTTTCGCTCATTTTCCATTTCACTGGCTAAGCCAGTTACCCTCTGCTCTTCCCTCTATATACTCCCTCCTTACTTAGCTCCAGTGGCACTGCCCTCATTATTGTTCCTAGAACACATCCAGCATGCTCCTGCCTCAGGGCCGTTGCATTTACTGTTGCTGATGTCCGAACCATTCTTCCCTCAGGTGTTCACATGGCTCATCATTCACACCCATGGAGTCAAGGGCGTGAATGTTAAAAGATTAAAAGTTAAAAGATCTTAGGGGATCTCCCATGACTTCTTTCTACACTTGAACTCTTGCAGCTGCCATTCCCACTCCCCCTCTCTGCTTTATTTTTCATACCCTTATCACCATCTAACATTTTACCTAATAAATTCTGTTTGCTGCCTGTCTCCCACCATGCAGAATATAGTTTCTAGGGCAGGAATTTTATTCATTACTACACTTCCAGGGTTTAAAATAGTACATGGCACAGAGTAGAAATTCAGAAATATTGATTGAATTCATGTATACATGATTATAGGAAGGAGTGGACACACAATCAAAGGACAATTAACTGAGAGTCACGAGTTTTAGTTCAACCACACAGGATTTGGGTGAGATTGAGAAAATTCCTTTCTCCCTCTAGTTCTTATTTTCTCCATCTTTACAATGAAGGCCTTGGACTCAGGGATCTTTAAGGGTGCTCCAAGCAGTGGTATTCTCAAAGTCTAGCAGTCAATGATACGTAAGAGCCAGAATCCAATCTTGTTATTAAAGAGGGCTCCGAAGGAAGAAAACATTAACAAGGGAAGGAGGAGCACTGTGGAAGTTCCAACTGAGACAAAAAGATAGATGTATAAGAGACCTGGGAATTCCGTATGTGAGGAGATGCAAAGGAGGCAGACGACTGATCCAAGATAACACATCCAATTCATTATCGGGCTAAGACTGAACCTCAGCCCAGGGATAAATTATCCTAGCAGTCTGGAAAATGACACCCAAAGTGGGCCAATCCCCATCTGATTATAAAGCCCTGCACTGATACGATTTGTGGTTAGAACACTGCTTGGAAATCCTTCGGCACACCTGCCTAATGGCCCCCAGAGTGGGTGGATTCTCAAATTAGTCATATGAGAATGGACAGTTTAACAGAAGAGAGGCTGCTCTAGATGGTTCCATTTGGAAAAGTATCCTCCCTTCAGCAAAGGGAAATAATTCAAGATGCACACAGCTTTCTGTCTATTGCCCACCTGTCTTGAGGGGAGAAACCTATTGGCCACCGTCTTAGAGAGGGTCCTTGGAGAGAGGGTGGAAGGGGATGGATTAGTCAATTTAAAGTGCTTCGAGTGCTCTAGCTGCCACACCCTGATTGTGAGGGACCAGACCGGTTATTCAGCTTCTCCTGTAGAGCTACTGTATGGATACGGACTTAAGCCCAGTAAGGTCAATGAGTTACTCAACAGTAACCAAATCCCTGGTGTTGCGGGATTATCAGGGCGATCTCCCTCTGCAGTTGTGGTTGAATAGGATTTTGCTGTTGTCACCTTGTTTGGTAACACAGCAATAGCAAGTGTTGCAAGTGTAATTGCTGCTGTTGAAATGTCCTCTTGGCAGTTCCTGGGGGGTGTGTGTGTGTGTTTGTGTGTGTGTGTGCGTGTGCGTTTATCATCTTTTCAAAGTGGCTCTGGGAACTTAGATTCCACTGCAAGGAAGTAACCATGGATTGAATTTAGATCCAACTAATAGATATCAAACCCCTAGTTCTTGCCAGATGCTGTATTGAACGCTTTGGTGTGCTCTAAACCTTGTGAAATAGTGCCATCAGTTTTTACAGATAAGGAAACCAAAGCCCAAAGGAGTTCAGTAACTTACTCATGGCCCTAGTGAGAGCCAGTTGCCAAGCAAGACAGGATTGAAGGATTTTAGCATCTTGCCATCCAGACACATAAAATCTTGGGAAGAATCCCACTGTATAAAACAGGAAAAGTTGTGGCTGCTTGGGCTGAAGCAGGAGCCAGGACTTTGGAGCCCTGTCCAGTCTCCACTCTTCGTCGGCCTCTGTGGTCTCCCTAGAGCTCAGTGGAACACATTCCAAAAAGCCTGCTGGGTGAACTGAACTCTAAGCCACTCCCAGCTCTAAAGTACTTTAAATCCATGATTTTGAGAAGTTCCTACTCCTATCAGACGCATACTTCCTCTGGACAAGTACTCGAACTAACCAGACCACAGATACAGGAATTTGAACTTCACAGTTTGTAGAATCATGGAATGTTAAAGGTGAAAGAGACCTGAGAAATCAACAAATCCCAAAACTCCACATATCTAATAAAATGATACTAATTTTAGTTTTTATTGACTGATAGAAACCCAGGGAGAAGAAATGATTTGCTCAGGGAAGTCAGTTGGTCAGTTGTCTTTCTTCCAGAGAGGTGATATTTACAATATATAACAACCAATATATTCTAACCAATCAGAACAAATAAAGCACTGGGGGGCGGGGGAGAGTCCAGGGGAAGCCCTCCATGCAGGGTTTACCCTGTCAGTTGCTGGATCGTGAGGATGTCCCAGGGGTTTTAGAGGAGGGGGCAGCAGGGGTTGGACTGGTCCAGGGGCTGGGCCGGGGGAAGTCGCTATTTATAAAAGTCTGGAATTATTTAATAACTGGTAGAGCCATTCCATCATAGTGTAATATCAGGCCTGGCCTTTAAATATTTATTTCTCAGAGTACCCAAAGTTGCAGGGTTTCCTTGTAACTGCTGAAGCTCTTTTAAAGCAACTGGGGCTTTGCCTCATTGCTGATTCTGCTTCCTTTTCAGGAGGAGAAAAAAAAGAGGCAGAGAGGGGCAGAATATCTGTCAGCCAAGTGTCACATCAAAGAATTCCACCCAGAGCCACACAAGTGCAGACACCTGAGGGGCATTGCCGGGCAGACAGCACTGTTTCTGGTAATTGGGTTGACACCACTGAGCAGCCTTAGAGGATCTGAAACCTTTCTACGACTCCTGCCTCCTCCTATCTGGTGGTGAAAACCTCAGGTTGGGAGCTGAGTGATTCTTCAAAAGCAAATGCAAGGAAACCTAGAGGTCACATTCCTAAGGGAAAGGCTTTTTCCTAGGTTTCGCTCCAGTTGCTCAATGAGAAGAAAAGGACCAAGGTCAAAGTTGCCTTCAATTGCGTACAAAGAGGGAGACAAGGATAGCTGTAGAATCATACACTCAAGAGATTACAAGACTCCGTGATGCTCACTTGGTCCAGCTCCCTGTCAAAGGCTTGAATCTTCAAAATGGACCATCCCTGACAGCAACCAGACAGAAAGGTCCTCTGCTCGTAAACGAGCCTCGGTCTTCCCCACTTCCAGATCTTTCTACGTAGAGCTTCCTCAGCCTGCAGTACCCTGCCTCTTTCCTTGCTGCATCTTGGGCCCATCTCCTACTTGCCTTCCAGGTCTCACTTCAGGAAATACTTAGATAAGAGGCTGCCTGAGATGTCCTTTAGAAACGTCTTTTGGCCACCAGAACTTCACACGTGCAACATTCGCTACTCTGGTGTTTCCACCTCTGTCTCCCTCCCTAGCTTCCCTACAGTAGGGAAGGCACAGCTCTGTTGTACGTATCCAGCAGGGCCTACACAGGACCAGACACAACAAAAACATTGAAAAATGTGAATGGATGTGTGAATTGCTACATCTTGACTGCCAATGAACTATTTACATTTACAATCTCGTATTATCATTGCACCGTGCTTAGGAAGAAGATAAAACTTTTTATAAGAAGTAATATTTTCATACCCATTTTATGGATGAAAACAGCAAGCTCAAAAAGAAAAGAAAAACAAAAGAACCCTCGTATATGTTTAAGACCTGTATGGGCCATTCATTGTGCTAGGTCATTTCAAACCTTTTATCATCTTTATCCTTATAACGGACCTTTGAAAAGTTATTGTAATCACACTTAAAATTTTTATTTATTTTTAGATTGAGACACCCTTTTCAGGCTATGAGTTTTGACCAATGTGTAAAGTCATGACCATCATGACACAGAACTGTCCCATCACCCTCGTGCTGCCCTTTGTAGTCATTCCCTCCCCACCCCAGCTCCCTGTAAATCCCTGGTTTCTTCTGCATCCCTATATCCTGTACAATCATATTTTAGTAAATAAAAAACCAAAACTCAGAGAATTTAAGCAACTTGTTCAAGGTAAGGGCCTAATAGGTGATTAGACTTTGCCATTGAACCCAGACTTCTGATTCTCTGTAAAGGTGGGAACAGAGAGCATGGAGCCTAGGAAAATGCTTGTCCCATTCCCTGGCCTCCCTCCCTCCTTCCACAGAAAGGGCCCGTCCTTAGTCCAGGTTCTGTGAGAGGCAGGGCAAACACAGCCTCATTACCAAAGGCCATATCTGATAAAGCTCCCCCTCTGATCGTTCACTAGGAGCTGAGGGAAGCCTGTGTTCCCAGACAGTGGAAGATGCTGAAAACCATATTCTGTGCAGGCTGTTTAGCAGACAATGGTGTAAGAGATTGGTCTTTTCCTGGTTACCTCACTTATCTCTAAGACAAGAGGTTCTGAGAGGAGATCACTGCTAAACATTTAGCCTCTCAACTCACCAACTTCCCCCCAAGGCCCCGGGGCCCTTTTCCAGACGTGGGTAAGACCACAGGGGAGCCTTGTTGGCACTAAGTGGGCGCTGCTGCTAATTGGCTTGATGTAATTGACTGTCGTGGTTGTTCATCTGCGAAGCCAGCCACCGTCTCTGCAGGAGCAGCCGTGCGGGGCCAGCCTGCGGGCAGGGAGCACAGTTCTTACCGGAGCTCCCAAACAAACAGGTTTGGGGGCAGCTTCAAAAGTGAACAGCAGGCCTGCCACTGGGAAAGGGCCATTTCCCCCGGAGGTGTTGTCTTCCCAGGCCACGAAGGATAGAGAAATCATTTTATCTTCTTCCTGCTTTTAATCAGGGTGGCAGGATATTGGTACCACTTTTGTCTGAAGATAATGTCTTCTCTAAATTAAAAAATAATAATAATAATAAGTACTTGCTTGGGTCTGAAGGAAGATGTGAATGTGTGATCTTCTCTGACAGAGACAGGAAATCACCCCAAGCCTCCTGCAATTCTTCTCCCCATAATTTTCAGGCCCCACCCCTCTGTCTTCCTTCCTTTAGGAAATAATTCTTTTCCT
Source organism: Delphinus delphis (assembly GCF_949987515.2). Lineage (NCBI taxonomy): Eukaryota > Metazoa > Chordata > Mammalia > Artiodactyla > Delphinidae > Delphinus > Delphinus delphis. The sequence continues at coordinate 77,858,369 of NC_082686.1, forward strand.
ACCTTAGGAAATAATTTGAAATTCATGAGGGCTGATCTTCCCCTTCGGGCTGCAGTCTTGACTGCATAATGCCGTCATACCCTACCACCCAATGAAGTTGGATCTGCTGGTGAGGGCTTTTTAGATCAGTAGCCCTGACACTTTAGGTGCAGGAGTCCCCAGAGAACCCAGCCTCGGCTTCCTGCATTCTCTGCTGAGGGGCTGCAGCACTGATAGTGGACCAAACCCAAGGCTCTGGCACAAAACTGGGGCTGGCAGGTAGTGAAAGTAATTCACTGGCTGTGAAAGCCCCACTTTCTGGCCTGGTTCCTAACTAGCTGGGTGATCTTGAAAGAGTTGTGTACTTTCTCTCTGAACATTATCTTCCTCATCTGTGCAATGGAATAAAAAATACCTAACTTACAAGGTTGTAGAGAGAATCATGCACGTCAAGCGGCGCACAGAACATACACGACAGCAGTAATTATGATCAACCCCATCATCGTCATCGCCATTACTCGCTTTAGTTTAAATAACAATGTTTGGGTATTTCTGTAAATTATATACCTGAGATGTTCTCTGCCTTTTGCTGCCAATCCACTATATGATACAATACGAGGAATGCTCCAGCTAATGCCTTGCCTTTATTCTGAAAAGGAGCTTCTGGGCTTCCCTGGTGGCGCAGTGGTTGATAGTCCGCCTGCCGATGCAGGGGACACGGGTTCGTGCCCCGGTCCGGGAAGATCCCACATGCCGCGGAGCGGCTGGGCCCGTGAACCATGGTCGCTGAGCCTGCGCGTCTGGAGCCTGTGCCCCGCGACGGGAGAGGCCACAACAGTGAGAGGCCCACGTAACGCCAAAAAAAAAAAAAAAAAGGATCTTCTGCTCTGAGCACCTCTTGTTTTCCACCCCAAATTTGGTGTTACAGCAAGTAGTAGATAGAAGGATCCTCTCTCTCCCTGAACCCAGATTTCAGAGCTCAGGACCAAGCCAATGTTTCCAGCTCTGGCCTTTTTCTTCTACATCCTACCCTGGTCTCTCTGCCCCTAGAATCAAAGTTTTCTCCTAAATAGAAGGCAACTTCTAATCAAAATAAAGACATAGTAAAAAAAAAAAAAAAAAAAAAATCTCAAGAGATTACAGACCAGCAATGCAAATATGAAAACCCAGAATCCGTTTCCCTTCCTGCCCCAGCAGCTTTCCTGGTCAGGAGATATATGTATTGAAGCTGGTTGCCATTCTTCTGGCCAAGGGTGGGTACTTCCCCATTTCCTTTAATCTTTGCCTATTTTAGGTAGAGTTCCCTTGTCATGATGTCCGGGCATCAGAGGAGAGGGTATGAACCCCACAAAAGAGATATATTTAACTCCTAAGACATGAGATCATTTGAATGCAGAAATCAGTCTTTTAGACTTCAGCTAATTACTAGTGTAGGGCTGGCTAATGTTATGGTTCATTCGCTGGTAATTTCCTGGATCAAAATAATACCTGATCCCCTCGTCTCATTATCTTTTGGGCTACCTCATCCCCTTCCCTTTTAGACTTCAGCAACCCAAAAAATGGACAGAGTGAAAAAGAATATAGGTCAGGTAAATAATTAACTCATAAGACAGTCTTTTAATTCATGGGAATCCTGGCAGCAAGTCTGAAGTTAAAGGTTAATTTAGCTGGTGTCTTTGCCCATTACATATACATGAACTTGTCATTACATTAATACTTGGAATTTAAAGATCATCTTTCATCTCAGGGCTCTGAGCTTGTAGTGACACTGGCTCTGAATTCCTTTAATTTCTTTGGAGAGAAAAGTAAGGGTCAGGAGAAATTTTAAGATGTAGCCAAGATTGCCTAGTAAATGATCAGAGTAGTCAATCTTTCCATTCCTAAAACTCTTCCAGCTAACTTACAATCTCAGTTCCTCACCCATTAAATGAAGATCATATCATCCCTTTCTTACAGTGTCAGGAACCATGTTAAAAAATATGTATATAGACAGAGAGAGAGAAGAGAAATATCTAAAACTACAATAGTGGGATTATAAGAAAAATTATGTTTTGTTTTTTCAATATTTTCAAATTTTTAACACAGAACAGTTTATTAATTTATCTTAAAAAGACATATTTTTAAAAAAACATACTTCATAAGGCTATATACAGCAGTATACAAATCTTTTAAGCTGTCATAAGGCATAATACATGCGAGTGTTATTGCTATTCAGGTATTATCAGTCTCTCGACATTCTGTAAATTCTTAGGCCTTGTAGTACCCTTTTCCTGGGGAGTAGCCCCAATCGAAGGCCCTAGATTCAAAGGGTACTCAGTGAAGCATCATGTCCTTTTGTAGCTATTTAAAGACAAAGTCCCTTAAGCCTGTGCTGTCTGGCTTCAGTGCAGAATGTAGTCAAGAGCTCAGTCATAGAATCACATCACCATTTCATGCACTTGAGGTCCAGGTCTGGCAGAATGAAGATAGCTGATGGGTGAGGGAACCTGCAGAGAGGAGTAGAGCACTGAGTCATTATGTTCTCACCAGATGTTAACTGGAAGGTTTCAGCCACCCAAAAGCCTTAGGCAAAGTCTCTTGGCCACAATTTCCCCATCCATGGGCCGCCATGCTGACCAGCCATTCCCTTGGCACCTTATAAGGGCACACTAATTAGAAAACTCATCTTGCAAGAATGCTGCAGAGAGACCTTTCACATGGAGTAGAACCATAGTGCCCAGAGGCACCGTGACTCAGTGGTAGTAGAGCTGATTTCTAACACCCAGTCTGATGACTCTCCAGCCCCAAAAGGGATGAACTACATGGCAGAGTCCAGGCACATTCCCACCGGGCCAGCCAGAGGATGGTGCATGGGAGTGGCAGGTCCTCAAAGTACTTGAAAAAGTACTAGTTACACCTATAGTGTCAGGAAGAGACAGGAAGTGGCCAACCGACTCATTTACTCATTTGTTTATTTTATCAGTGTGTATTGTCTGCCCCTAATGTAGCAAGGGCTGTGTTATTTGCTATGGGGAAAACAGATGAATCAGATAGCCCTGGCCTAGGTCTAGTTGGAGTGAAAGATAGATCATAAAATATTAAATGCCTTATAATTTCTATAAATGAAATGTATACAAAAGAAAAAAGAAAAACATGGAGTTAAAAGTCCAGAGTAGCTTTAGGCTGAGAGGGAAAGTAAAAGCTTCACACGGGAGTTAAATCTGAGCTGGGTCTTGAAAAATGACTAGGAGTTTGCCACACACGGAGAAGCGTGCCAGTTAGAAGAACAAATGGACTTAAGTAAGTAAATAGGAACAATTAAGACAAAGTAAATGATCCAGCTTTTGAATGTTAATTTCATTTCCTAAATATTCCATAGCTCACCATAGCCATGTCATTCTCTAAAGTTGCCATGAAATTTGCACCGTGTACCTAAAATCCACAGTTTAGTGAATGAGAGAGAGAGAAAAGAGGGGAAAAGTAGGAGCTGAGAAATTTAAGACTCAAAAAATAGCCCATGTCCTTTCACTCAAGGCTCCATGACACTTTGTCTTAGAAGCACTCAGAAGCCCAGGCAATGCTGGCTCTGGGTGATCTTACATTCCACTTGCTAACTTAATTATTTGATATAGTTTTATACTACAATAGCTGGGAACCATCCACCAGCCATCAGTGTGTATATGTATTTTTTAATGTTGTCTTTCCTCATGTTTTATCTTTTATCTTGTTTTGTCTTCTTATTTCCCAACATACCATGGCCTTGCATGTATAAGGAGATGTAAACTTTACTGTTTGGCATCTTTGGGAGACAGTTATGTGCCTGTCACTGCCTTGTCTGTATCATCTCCATTCCATTGATGTTCCTCACTTCTCTCCCTTTCCTTTGAATAACTGTCATGTGCAAAGCTGTGGTATCTTCTCGTTCCCCCTGCTTCTTTTTTATTTTTTCAGCTTAAAGTGATAAGAAGTAAGGCACAGGAACACTGCTGTGACAAAAAAGGCCCTAGATATTAGGGAGATCTGAATGCCCTTCCTTTTCCTGGAGGTGGATATGGGCAAAAAGAGGTAGAGTCGACATTGTCACCCACGACTCAGCAGGTCGTGGGGACACTGAGATCATACTCCTTAATGACTCTGCTATTTTTCTCATAGATGAAGTAGAATCTCCTCAAAAGCTTTATAAATCTCAGGGTAGACATTGAGAGACCAGCTATGACTTTCTAGAATATTCTTCTCCAGTATCTTGATGCCCTTGTCTGAGATCATACACTTTGATGCATAGTTCATGGAGACAACCTTCAGCTTCTGTTCTTAGACTAGAACTGGTTCGCATGCACATTTATTCACTGTTTTAAATTAACATACTTAGATGTGCCTTTGCTTCCAATTCCTTTCTCTAGTCCTCAGTGATACACATCCCTCTTTCTGAAGACATCACTCTAACATCATCCTCTGCTTTAAAATTGTCATTAGCTCTCTTCTGCCTTAAAGACAAAATCCATGCTACAGAGCCATGCACTTAAAGTTCCTAGACTCACATCTAACTCTCCAACTTTATGTCTTAGCATCCCAACCACACATCCTACCCAACCAGCCACAATAAAGTGCTTGAGGATCCAGTACACACACACCTGCCTGCCTCATTGTAGACTGTGACTCACCTGTTCTTTTCTGCTTCAGTTGCATTTCTTTCAAATCTCAAAAAAAGAAAAGAAAATGAAACAAAATGAGACTATAATTTATGGCTCACTTTCCTTGACTCTCCCCAATCCAATGTAACCACCCTCTAATTCCACAGGACGCTATAACTTTTTACCTGTATTTCTTGTTAGGGTACTAGGAGCTTCTCTCTCTCTCAATACCATTAAATTCTTACCCTGTTATAAGTAACCTGGAGGCAGGGACTTTTGTCTGTTTGGTTCAGCGCTGTATCCCAAGGGCCTAGAATGGTGTCTGGGAAGTGATGGATCTCAATAATTGTTGAAAGAGCACCTGCATTATGTTAGACACTGAGCTAGAATTATCCACGTGTATCCCTTATCTTTCTCCATTGACTGTGTGTTCCTTTCAAATCATGAAAACCATAGTTTATTCATCTCTGATGTACTCAGCATAGGGCCCAGCATGTAATGAGAATTTGGTAAATATTTGTTCAGTAAATTACATCATGAATGAAAGAATATCTTTCTAGACAACTAACTCCACACAGTATTCTATTTAATTCTTAAATAACTACTTTCTTTCTGCCTCTATGCTTCAGATTCCTGTGACAAAGTTCAGTGTTGCCCTTGAATAGAAAAGCCAATAACAGACATGTGTCCTACCTTTGTTACTGCAAACACTTTTACCAGTACTTTACGTGTACTCTAAGTATCCATTTCATTGTTTACTCTGGAGTTCAGATAAGTGTTAGTGGTGGTGTGGGGTGACTGGGAAGGAAAAAATTAAATTAAATCGAGTGATTAAAGTAATAAAGAAAAAGAGAAAATCCCACATCCACTGCCCCTACAAACTATATTTTCTAACCCCTTTGTTTGCATAGTAGATAAGTATTTCACTTATAATTTGCACTATTTCAATACCCTGAAAATCTACTGGAAAATTTGCTTTTATCTATAGAGAATTTGCTTTCAAATACAGGATATTGCTGTTTGGTCCATTTTTACGTTGAATGGTGCCCCAAATTTAGAGTAGTTATCATATTTATAACAATTCTAAGTTTTGTGACTCATCAGTGATATTCATAAGGACAGAGTCGAGATTTATTCACCTCTGTGTCCCCGTAACCCAGTCCCAGGCACAGAGTGGGGTCTAAATGTTCCTACTTAATTTTAACATTATTAATCATTCACTTGATCAGTTGAATGAATGAATATTTATTAATGTATTACTTTATGCAATACGCTTTGCTGCATTCTAGGATAATACAAAAATAAATGTGACAATTAGTGCTCCTGAGTTGTTCACAGGCTAGTGGATAAATATATCCACAATGAGTTGCAAATTACTTGAAACAATTTCACACTATTGTTACAACTGCACTTTCCAACTCATGTATCAAAATATAGTTACCATTCAAGAACAAAAATGCAAAATCCTCAAGAAAATATTAACAAATTAAATCCAACAATGTTTAATGAAAAGTATACACACCATGATGAAGTGGGATTTATTCTAGGTATGCAAGTCTGGTTCAACATTCAAAACATTAATTAGTGTAATCTATCACCTCAACAGGCTAAAGAAGAAAAATTTTACAATTTTATCAATAGATATAGTAAAAACATCTGACAAAATCCAATATCCATTCATGATGAAAACTCTCAGCAAACTAAGGATAGAAGGGAAGTTCCTCAACTTTGTAAAGAACATCCACAAGAAACCTGGAAATAACATTACACTTAATGGTGAGAAAATAGGTGTTTTCCTATTAAGATCAGGAATAAGACAACGATGTCTGCTTGTACTACTCTTACTCAACATTGTACTGTAAATTCTAGCTAATGCTAGCTAATAAAACAAGAGAAGGAAATAAAAGGTATACATATTGGGAAGGAAGAAATAAACTATCTTTTTTCATGATGACATGATTGTCTATGTAGAAAACCCCAAAGAATCAACAATAACACAACGAAAGCTCTCCTGGAACAAATGGGAAATTATAGCAAGGTTGGAAGATAATATTCTAAATGAAGAGAGAAACTCTTTAGGCGTCCTGGGTTTCTGGATAATGGTAATAATGATTTTACTTGTAAAAGTTTTATAGTTCAGAAAGTGTCTTCAAATGGACTTGAAGACATGGGGAAGAGGATGGGTAAGCTGGGATGAAGTGAGAGAGTGACATGGACATATATACACTATCAAATGTAAAATAAATAGCTAGTGGGAAGCAGCCACATAGCACAGGGAGATCAGCTCAGTGCTTTGTGACCACCTAGCGGGGTGGGACAGGGAGGGTGGGAGGGAGACGCAAGAGGGAAGGGATATGGGGATGCATGTATATGTGTAGCTGATTCACTTTGTTATAAAGCAGAAACTAACACACCATTGTGAAGCAATTATACTCCAATAAAGATGTTAAAAAAATAAAAAACTCCCCAAAACTTACTGAATCAGAATTACTAACTCTATTTTACAGGTGAGAAAATTAAGACTCAGAAACAATGTGTGAACTACTTACAGTTATTTAGTTAAATTAAGGCTACACTCAAATACAGCTCTTCACATTCCTGGTATGGAATTAAATTTTAAGAGAGTAGGAAAAGAAAGCTGCCATTTTGTGATGTCGCAATGAGGATTAATGTAAGTGCTAGAGAGGTGTTGGAGGTGATTCCATGCTGCCCCCATGGTGAAGGGAGTGAATTGTAAGATTGGTGCTCTGATGCAGGTATATACGAAGGAACTTGGAACAATGCTATAGGTCCAAGTGTCTTTGAAGCTATCAGAAGGCTGAGAGTGATAAATAAATTCCCCTGTCAGGTCACGTTTCTTCAGTCACATGGTGCTTCTTCTTAATTCCAAGACAGAATTGGGGATTACGTGTTGATCTCTATCGGAAACAAACCATTGCCTCCTTTAAGCCTAAATGAATCTTTTATGAGGTAAAGGACCTTATCTAGACTGATGCCTGAATAATTTAATGATTTTCTGAACTGATTGTACCCAGAGGCATGTACGTTGAATAAATTGAGATAAGCTATCTTTATCCTTGTGTTAGTAACACATCTCTTATTTCTACCCTCTTCTATTGCTGTCATCATTCTAGAAAAGTGACTCGGCCTCAACTGAAGGAAAATGGAGCTCAGCTGTTGGTAAGACTGATGACATGTGGTTCATGACTAGCATTCCCAAAAATGAAGGGCTGATCTTTTGCCTGTGGCAATGTACAGCACGGCAGCTGTTTTCCTGAGACTCTTCTGACTTGGTTGCCAATTTCTTTAATCCAAGCCAATCAGTACCTAAGGCTACACTGAAGGACAATATGAAAATGGCTGGCTTGGCAGCTGTGCTCTTGTCCATCATAAAACATGGCTGATTTATGGTGAGAGTGGTGTTGATCCCAGAGAATCCAATGAATGGACTTTACAGCAGTGATTTATCAATGCTTATTAACTTCTAATGAGATTGAACCAATCCAGAAGGTAAAAATGCAAAGATTGGTCTAATCCCACTGTTCTTGAACTTGGCTGCACTTTGAAATTCCCTGGGAAGTTTTAAAAAATTACTAATGCCTGGTCATCAGAAATTTTAAGACATTCCTCAGGTTCTACTATGAAGCAGAGTAGGAGAACTAATCTAATAAATACTCTTTTATTGTGGGAATTGGTTGTCAAAGTTTTCTCACTTCTATCACTCAATTTCATTGCCATACCACTGTATGCATTTGTCCAGGTGGATTATTCTCTTTACTTTATTGAAGGTTTCAGGGTCACACAGCTAGTCAGCAACCAATGACCTGATTCTAAGTTGACACCTTCTTCTATTTGATAGCTAATACTCTCTTCAGGGTAAATGAGGAACAAAAGTTAGGCAGAGGTGTTCTTGCTTAAAAAGACATGATTATATGAAACTTAATCCTTGTGGAGGAACACATGGACTCCAAAGACCTTTCACTGCTTTTTCAAACATTCCTTACTAAAAAAAAATCTATAGAGCCATAGAGAATTATTTCTAATGAGTATCTGCATTAAATCCACCTAGATATCTTATTAAAATGCAGATTCTAAACCCAAATCTAAGAGAATCTGATATGGTCAGTCAGAGATCATATGAATTCTATGTTTTAAACCTCTCTAAGGTGATTCATATGTCCACTGAAATTAGAGAAACATTAAACAGTGTAAATTTCAAACAGTGATACCCATTGCCCCACTGTCAATCTCCTTGCACTGGGATTTAGAATAAGATTTAGCAATCTGCTAAACTTTCTACAAATTCTGTTGCAAAGCAAGAACTTAGAATATTGCTCAAAATCTGGTAGTTGAGGCATTAGAAGAAACATTCCTCCTAGAATTTCAGTATGTCTGAGCATCAGAGAGGCAAGCCTGGTAAAAACTAAAATGGAGGCAAAAAACAACATAAGACTTTATATTTATATACAGGTACTGGTTATATATAGTCAAGAGATACTCTGTACTTCTTTTGTAAAACCACTCTTGGTGCTTTCTACTTTTTACAGAGCAATATTATAAAAGACTACAAGATGTAGTGAAAAGAGCACTGATTGAATTTATGTTATCAGAGAAACTGAGCCATTGTTCCATCATTAATTATCCATGTGACTTTGGGTAAGTCACTTCTCTGATCTCAGTATTTTCATGTCTAAAATGGCATTAATGCATGTCATGTCAACATTACAAGGTTATTATAAATTTCAAATGATATACTCAGTATGAAAGGTTATTGTAACTAATTAATTCTATGCGCATATAATCATTTCATAGTAGACCCAACAGAGTTTCCTTTGGTGACCTTGGAGAGTTATAGAGTTGCTTCTGAGCGGGCCACTTTCTCTTTTCTTTCTTTTTTTGATAGAGATACATGTGTAAATCTTGAGAGAAAATTCTTTTGATAACATTTATCATAGGATACAATGGTACAATGAAATAAGTCTGAGGAAAATAACATTTATATTTTTATCCTCGGACAAGCCTGATATATTTTATTATAGTTAGTCACAATTTGTTTACTAATGTATAATGAAATATTATACAGTCACTTAAAAGTCATGTTTGCAAAGAATGTTTATAGGCATGTTCATGGTGATAAATGGGAAACAGGCAGCATGTAAATTGTATATATAATATTATGTCCATGCTATAAGATACATGAAAAACAAATTAATTTGACAAGTGTTTTTGAGCACTTACTATAAACAATGGTGAAATTTTCTCAGTCTTGGCTCATAAATATAACTTTTGGATGAAAAATATTATATAGTCATACCACAATTTGCTTGACCAGTCTCTCCTTAACGGCTGTTTTGATTGCTAGCGTTTATTGTTGTTACTTTAGGGTGAGATCTCTACAAAAATCCTCACTCCCCAGAGGATCTTCTCTGGGTCCTCTGAGCCTATACCTCACAATAAGCAATAAGTAATGCTGCAAAATGAGTGTGTGTGTGAAAAAAATATGATCTATTGCTTGGTATTCGAAAATTATAAAGTTATTTTTAGTTAATAGAGTAAGCATCTCTATAAATAGCCTGAGATGATGGAACAAAGAGCATTAGTTTAAAACGTAAGCCACTCTGTTGAGATTGTGCCTAGAGGGGTGAAATGTGAAGAGGGGTGGAATGATCTCAAGAACCTACAGAGAGAATAGAACCCTAATCTCTAACAGAGAAAGTCCACCTGGTAAAACCTAGAGCTTAGTGTCTTGTTAGCACTTGTCACATCAATGCTCTACTGAACTGAATGGATAAAAACTTTGACCAAACTACTCCAAAATGGGGCAGTTTCATAGAAGATTATCCTCCTTGAAACTCTTTGAGGAGCACAGATTTTGTTTGTTTGTTTGTTTCTGTTCAGCTGCCTATGAGCTGTAAGCCTCCCTAGACCAGTCTTGTCACCCACAGGGAACTCCTTTCTTTGTCAGTTTAAAGACAGGTCACAGAATAGTTGAATGTCTTTCCTTTCTTTTGTCCTCCTTTTGTTGTAGGAGGAGCAAACAATTGAGTTCCTAAATAGATTAGGAGGTAAAGTGTGTGCACAAAAAGGAAAGTGAAGGAATCTTAATTACCATCATTTTCAATTCAAGTTCGATATATGGTTCCATGAAAAAAAAAATTATTCAGTAACCTTTCTTATACTTAGATATTTACCTGTATATTTGATAAGATTCTCTAGAAGATTCTAGGAATTGAAAATTCTAGGTCATAGGGTATGATCATTTTAAAGCTCCTTGAACATGTTATGGAGTTGTTTTCCTAAAAGATTATACCAATTCATATTCCCATCGAAGTGAATAAAGTGCTCATTTGACCTTACCTGTAACAGAAGTTAACTGTGTCAATTCATAAGCAGGAATCAAAAAAAGAAAAAAAAAGTTTTCTTGTTTTCTTCAAACCCTTTTTTACAACCAGCGCAGTTTTGTCAATTTCTCTTTTTACCATTAAGTATGAAGTTACTTTCTATTTCCATTGGAAATTACCCTTCATCAAGTTAAAGAAAGTGTCTTCTATTTCTAATTTGAGGAGAGTTTTTATAATGAATGGGTATTGTCAATGTTATATCTGTATCTATTTAATGATAATATTTTCTCATTTATTCTTTTTATATTATGAATTTGATTGATTAAATGTGTAATCTTCAATTTTGCATCCCTGGGAAAAACCACATTTGATGTAGTTTTTACATATTGCTTGGTTTAAGTTGCTAATATTTTGCTAAGAATTTTTGCATCTGTATTTCTGAAGAAGACTGGTCTTCCAGATTCTTCTTCTTTTTTTTTTCCTTTTTTTCCTTTCCTTTTTTTTCCCTTTCCTTTCTTTCTTTTTTTTCCTTTCCTTTTTGATAGTGTTTTAGTCTGGTTTTGGTATTAGTGTAATGTTGACTTCATAAAATGAGTAGGCAAATATTTCCTCCTTTTTATGCAAAAATTTGTATAGGACTTTTAAAAATAGTGAAGCCATAAGGACTAGGGTTTTACATGGATGCAACTTTCAAATTACTATTTCAATTTCTCTAATAGATATAAGGCTATTCATATTTTCTCTTTCTTTTGTGTTGGTTTCAATAATTTGTATCATTCTAAAAAGTTGTACATGTCATCAACTGACAGAACAAGGGAATATACTAACCAGTGAATATATAATATGTATAAGTATTTCTATTTGTAAACAACTATATGTATAATTTAAGCTAAACTTCAGTTCATACTGATGTCTCCAAATATAATCAGTTAAAACATAGATAACGGAAAGCATATGAGGAACCCTGAACCAAGATGGCGGAGTAGAAGGACGTGCTCCCACTCCTTCTTGTGAGAACACCAGAATCACAACTAGCTGCTGGACAATCATCAACAGGAAGACACTGGAACTCACCAAAAAAATAACCCGCATCCGAAGACAAAGGAGAAGCCACAATGAGACGGTAGGAGGGGTGCAATCACAGTGAAATCAAATCCCATAACTGCTGGGTGGGTGACTCACAGACTGGAGAACACTTATACCACAGAATTCCACCCACTGGAGTGAAGATTCTGAGCCCCATGTCAGGCCTCCCAACCTGGGGGTCCGGCAACATGAGGAGGAATTCCTAGAGAATCAGACTTTGAAGTCTAGTGGGATTTGATTGCAGGACTTTGACAGGACTGGGGGAAAGAGAAACTCCACTCTTGGAGGGCACACACAAAGTAGTGTGCACATTGAGACCCAGGGGAAGGAGCAGTGACACCAGGGGAGACTGAACCAGACCTACCTGCTAGTGTTGGAGGGTCTCCTGCAGAGACGGGGGGGTGGATGTGGCTCAACATGGGGACAAGGACACTGGCAGAAGTTCTGGGAAGTACTCCTTATCTTGAGCCCCCCCAGAGTCTGCCATTAGCCCCACCAAAGAGCCCAGGTAGCCTCAGTGTTGGGTTGTCTCAGGCCAAACAATCAACAGGGAGGGAACCCAGCCCCACCCATCAGCAGTCAAGCGGATTAAAGTTTTACTGAGCTCTGCCCACCAGAGCAACAGTCAGTTTTACCCACCACCAGTCTCTCCTATCAGGAAAATTGCACAAGCCTCTTAGATAGCCTCCTCCACCAGAAGGCAGACAGCAGAAGCAAGAACTACAATCCTGCAGCCTGTGGAAGAAAAACCACATTCACAGAAAGATGAAAAGGCAGAGGGCTATGAACCAGATGAAGGAACAAGATAAAACCCCAGAAAAACAACTAAATGAAGTGGAGATAGGCAACCTTCCAGTAAAAGAATTCATAATAATGATAGTGAAGATGATCCAGGACCTCGGAAAAAGAATGGAGGCAAAGATGAAGAACATGCAAGAAATGCTTAACAAAGCCCTAGAAGAATTAAAGAACAAACAAACAAAGATGAACAATACAATAACTAAAATGTAAATTACACTAAAAGGAATCAACAGCAGAATAACTGAGGCAGAAGAACGGATAAGTGACCTGGAAGATAGAATGGTGGAAATCACTGCTGCAGAACAGAATAAAGAAAAAAGAATGAAAAGAAATGAAGACAGCCCAAGAGGCCTCTGGAACAACATTAAAGGCAACAACATTCGCATTATAGAGGTCCCAGAGAGAGAAGAGAAAGAGAAAGGACTCGAGAGAAAATTTGAAGAGATTATAGGCAAAAGCTTCCCTAACATGGGAAAGGAAATAGCCACCCAAGTCCAGGAACGGCAGCAAGTCCTATACAGGATATGCCCAAGGAGAAACACTCTGAGGCACATAGTAATCAAATTGGCAAAAATTAAAGACAAAGAAAAATTATTGAAAGCAGCAAGGGAAAATGACAAATAACATGCAAGGGAACTCCCATGAGGTTAACAGCTGATTTCTCAGCAGAAACTCTACAAGTCAGAAGGGAGTGGCATGATATACTTAAAGTGATGAAAGAGAAGAACCTACAACCAAGATTACTCTACCCAGCAAGGATCTCATTCAGATTTGATGGAGAAATCAAGAGCTTTACAGACAAGCAAAACCGAAGAGAATCCAGCACCACCAAACCAGCTCTACAACAAATGCTAAAGGAACTTCTCTAAGTGGGAAACGCAAGAGAAGAAAAGGACCTACAAAAACAAACCCAAAACAATTAATAAAATGGTCATAGAAACATACCTATTGATAATTACCTTAAACGTGAATGGATTAAATGCTCCAACCAAAATACACAGGCTTGCTGAATGGATACAAAATCAAGACCTATATATATGCTGTCTACCAGAGTCCTGCTTCAGAAACAGGGACACATACAGACTGAAAGTGAGGGAAAGGAAAAAGATATTCCATGCAAATGGAAATCAAAAGAAAGCTGTAGTAGCAGTACTCATATCAAATAAAATAGACATTAAAATAAAGAATGTTACAAGAGACAAGGAAGGACACTACATAATGATCAAGGAATCAATCCAAGAAGAAGATATAAAAATTGTAAATATATATTCACCCAACATAGGAGCATCTCAATACATAAGGCAACTGCTAACAGCTATAAAAGAGGAAATTGACAGTAACACAGTAATAGTGGGGGATTTAACACCTCACTTATACCAATGGACAGATCATCCAAAATGAAAATAAATAGGGAACTGGAAGCTTTAAATGACACAATAGACCAGATAGATTTAGTTGATATTTATAGGACATTCCATCCAAAAACAGCAGATTCTTCTCAAGTGTGCACAGGACATTCTACAGGATAGATCACATCTTGGGTCACAAATCAAGCCTCAGTAAATTTAAGAAAACTGAAATCATATCAAGCATCTTTTCTGACCACAACACTATGACATTAGAAATTAATTACAGGGAAAAAAACGTAAAAAACACAAACACATGGAGGCTAAACAGTATGTTACTAAGTAACCAAAGATCACTGAAGATATCAAAGAGGAAATCAAAAAATATGTAGAGACAATGACAATGAAAACACGATGATCCAAAACCTACGGGATGCAGCAAAAGCAGTTCTAAGAGGGAAGTTTATAGCTATACAAGTCTACCTCAAGAAACAACAAACATCTCAAATAAACAATCTAACCTTACACCTAAAGGAACTAGAGAAAGAACAAACAAAACCTAAAGTTAGCAGAAGGAAAGAAATCATAAAGATCAGAGCAGAAATAAATGAAATAGAAACAAAGAAAACAGTAGCAAAGATCAATAAAACTAAAAGCTGGATCTTTGAGAAGATAAACAAAATTGATAAACCATTAGCCAGACTCATCAAGAAAAAGAGGGGGAGGACTCAAGTCAATAAAATTAGAAATGAAAAAGGAGGAGTTACAACTGACACTGCAGAAATACAAAGCATCCTAAGATACTACTACAAGCAACTCTATGCCATTAAAATGGACAACCTGGAAGAAAAGGACAAATTCTTAGAAAAGCATAACCTTCCAAGACTGAACCAGGAAGAAATAGAAAATATGAACAGACCAATCACAAGTAATGAAATTGTGATCAAAAATCTTCCAACAAACAAAAGTCCAGGGTGAGATGGCTTCACAGGTGAATTCTATCAAACATTTAGAGAAGAGCTAACACCCATCCTTCTCAAACTCTTCCAAAAAATTGCAGAGGAAGGAACACTCCCAAACTCATTCTATGAGGCCACCATCACCCTGATACCAAAACCAGACAAAGATATTATACACAAAAGAATTACAGACCAATACCACTCATGAATATATATGCAAAATCCTCAACAAAATACTAGCAAACAGAAGCCAACAACACATTAAAAGGATGATACACCATGATCAAGTGGGATTTATCCCAGGGATGCAAAGATTCTTCAATATATGCAAATCAATCAATGTGATACACTATATTAACAAATTAAGGAATAAAACCCATATGATCATCTCAACAGATGCAGAAAAAGCTTTTGACAAAATTCAACACTGATTTATGATAAAAACTCTCCAGAAAATGGGCATAAAGGGAACCTACCTCAACAAAATAAAGGCCATATATGACAAACCCACAGCAAACATCATTCTCAATGGTGAAAAACTGAAAGCATTTCCTCTAAGATCAGGAACAAGACAAGGATGTCCACTCTCACCACTATTATTCAACATAGTTTTGGAAGTCCTAGCCACGGCAATCAGAGAAGAAAAAGAATTAAAAGGAATACAAATTGGAAAAGAAGAAGTAAATCTGTCACTGTTTGCAGATGACATGACACTCTACATAGAGAATCCTAAAGATGCCACCAGAAAACTCCTAGAGCTCATCAATGAATTTGGTAAAGTTGCAGGATACAAAATTAATGCACAGAAATCCCTTGCATTCCTATATGCTAATGATGAAAAATCTGAAAGAGAATTTAAGGAAACACTTCCACTTACCATTGCAAAAAAAAGAATAAAATACCTAGGAATAAACCTACCCCGGGAGACAAAACACCTGTATGCAGAAAACTATCAGACACTGATGAAAGAAATTAAAGATGGTACCAACAGATGGAGAGATATACCATGTTCTTGGATTGGAAGAATCAATATTGTGAAAATGACTGTACTACCCAAAACAGTCTACAGATTCAATGTAATCCCTATCAAATTACCCATTTTTTACAGAACTAGAACAAAAAAATCTTAAAATTTGTATGGAGACACAAAAGACCCCGAATAGCCAAAACAGTCTCTAGGGAAAAAAACAGAGCTGGAGGAATCAGACTCCCTGACTTCAGACTATACTATAAAACTACAGTAATCAAGACAGTCTGGTACTGGCACAAAAACAGAAACATAGATCATGGAGCAAGATAGAAAGCCCAGAGATAAACCCACACACATATGGTCAACCAATCTATGACAAAGGAGGCAAGGATATACAATGGAGAAAAAACAATCTCTTCAATAAGTTGTGCTGGGAAAACTGGGCAGCTACATGTAAAAGAATGAAATTAGAACACTCCCTAACACCATACAGAAAAATAAACTCAAAATGGATTCATGACCTAAATGTACGACCGGCCACTATAAAACTCTTAGCGGAAAACATAGGAAGAACACTCTTTGACATAAATCACAGCAAGATCTTTTTTGATCCACTTCTTAGAGTAATGGAAATAAAAACAAAAATAAACAATGAGATCTAATGAAAATTCAAAGCTTTTGCACAGCAAAGGAAACCATAAACAAGACGAAAAGACAACCCTCAGAATGGGAAAAAATATTTGCAAATGAATCAGTGGACAAAGGATTAATCTCCAATATATATAAACAGCTCATGCAGCTCAATATTAAAAAACAAGCAACCTAACCCAAAAATGGGCAGAAGACCTAAATAGACATTTCTCCAAAGACATACAGATGGCCAAGAAGCACATGAAAAGCTGCTCAACGTCACTAATTATTAGAGAAATGCAAATCAAAACTACAGTGAGGTATCACCTCACACCAGTTAGAATGGGCATCATCAGAAAATCTACAAACAACAAATGCTGGAGAGAGTGTGGAGAAAAGGGAACCCTCTTGCACTGTTGGTGGGAATGCAAATTGATACAGTCACTATGGAGAACAGTATGGAGGTTACTTAAAAAACTAAAAATAGACCTACCATATGACCCAGCAATCCTACTACAGGGCATATACCCAGAGAAAACCATAATTCAAAAAGACACATTCACCCCAATATTCATTGCAGCATTATTTACAATAGCCAGGTCATGGAAGCAACCTAAATGCCCATTGACAGATGAATGGGTAAAGAAGAAGTGGTACATATACACAATGGAATATTACTCAGCCATAAAAAAGAATGAAAGTAGGTCATTTGTTGAGTCATGGATGGATCTAGAGACTGTCGTACAGAGTGAAGTAAGTCAGAAAGAGAAAAACAAATATCGTATATTAACGCGTATATGTGGAACCTAGAAAAATGGTACAGATGAACCAGTTTGCAGGGCAGAAAATGAGACACAGATGTAGAGAAGAAACGTATGGACACAAAGCAGGGAAAGTGGCAGGGTGGTGGTGGTGGTGGTGTGATGAATTGGGTGATTGGGATTGACATGTATACACTGATGTGTATAAAATTGATGACTAATAAGAACCTGCTGTATAAAAAAATAAATAAAATTAAATTAAACAATTAAAAAAAAGCCCAAAACGTTGATAACTCTAGTCCCCTTAATCTGCTTATCTGTAAACCCTCATGCCAACAGTGAGAAATCCAGCTCCTACCATTCACTTACTTAATTGGTCAGTTTAAGTATACATATAGCAGTTTAGGAATTAATACCCTTACTCCCATTGGAAGCAACGTTATTAACTAGAGTACAATGCTTATGTGCAATTCCTTTTGCTTTTAGTTTTACGCACTCAACTAATTTCCAAATTTCATCCAACACCTTTTCCGGGAGGTTATTTTATATATTTGTAATACAGTTAAATTTCCTCGTCACAGTCTACCCTCCTTCCTGGGATCCTCCGATTTCCTAAGTGATTGCTTAAAATTGACATACCTTAAGGGTTATGTTATGTACTATAAAGTTCTATGGGTTTTGATGAACACATGATGTTATGTATATACACAATATCATACAGGATAGTTTCACTGACCTAAAAATCATCCATGTGTCAATTATTCAACCATCTCCTCCTCTCCCTGAGCCCCTGACAACCACTGATATTTTAATTCTTTCTATAGTTTTGCCTTTTTCAGAATATCATATAATTGGAATGATACACTATGTAGCCTTTTCAGACTGTCTTCTTTCACATAGCAACCAACATTTAAGGTTCTTAGATGTCTTTTCATGACTCAATAGGCTACTTATTTTTATCATTGCATAGTATCAATTGCATGGATGTATCACAATTTGTTTATCCCCTCACCTATTGAAGAACATCTTGGCTGCTTCCAGGATGGGTGAAAATGAATAAATCTGCTGTAAATATTTCTGTGCAGATTTTGGAGTAGGTATAACTCTTCATATGAATTGAGTATTAACCTAGGAGTGCAATTGCTGGATCATGTTATAAGAATAAGTTTAGCCTTGTAAGAACCTAACAAACTGTCTTCCAACCTTTAAATACTATTTTGCATTTCCACCAGCACTAAATGAAAGTCCCTATTTCTTTGCATTTGCAGCAGTGATCAGTATTGTCAGGTTTTGTTTTCAATTTTTAAATTTTCAGCCATTCTAGTAGATGCATAGTAGTATCTCATTGTTTTAATTTGAAAGTCTCTAATGACAAATTATGTTGAGCATCTTTTCATGATTATTTGCCATGAGGTGTCTGCTCAGATCCTTTGCTCATTTCTATTGGCTTGTTTGTTTTCTTATTGTTGATTTTTAAGAGATCTCTGTACATTTTGGATATAAGCCCTTTATCAGTTATGTGTTTTACAAGAATTTTATCTAAATCTGTGGCTTGTATTTCATTCTCTTAACATTATCTTCAAAAGAGAAGCTTTTAATTTTAATAAAGCCCAAATGATTTTTTTATTGAAGTATAGTTGCTTTACAATATTGTGTTAGTTTATACTGCACTGCAAAGTGAATCAGCTATACTTATATGTATATCCCCCCCTTTTGGATTTCCTTCTCATTTAGGTCACCACAGAGCATTGAGTAGAGTTCCATGTGCTAGACAGTAGGTTCTCATTAGTTGTGTGTTTTATATGTAGTATCAATAGTGTATATATATCAACCCCAACATGACCCAGCAATCTGGCGTATACCCAGAGAAAACCATAATTCAAAAAGACACATGCACCCCCAATGTTCATTGAAGTACTATTTACAATAGCCAGGACATGGAAGCAACCTAACTGTCCAACAGCAGAGGAATGGATAAAGAAGGTGCGGTACATATATACAATGGAATATTACCCAACCATAAAAAGGAATGAAATTGGGTCATTTGTAGAGATGTGGATGGACCTAGAGAGTGTCACACAGTGTGAAATGAGTCAGAAAGAGAAAAGCAAATATCATATATTAATGCATATATGTGGAATCTGAAAAAATTGGTATAGGCAATCTTATTTACAAAGCAGAAATAGAGACAAAGACGTAGAGAACAAATGTATGGATACCAAGGGGGATGGGGTGGTGGTGGGATGAATTGGGAGATTGGGATTGACCAATTGATGATTTTTAAAATTTTATTTCATGGATTGTACATGTGGTGTTGTATCTAAAAACCCATCACATGGATTTTTCTCCTGTTCTTTTTCTAAAGGTTTTATAGTTCTGCATTTTACATTTTGGTCTATGATTCATTTTGACTTAATTTTTGTGAAAGGTGTAAGTTCTATCTAGGTTAATTTTTATTTTCCTTACTGTTTTTTTTTTTTTTTGCATATGGACATCCAGTACCATTTATTGAAAAGCTATCCTTTCACTATGGAATTGGTTTTGTACATTTGTCAGTTGACTATATTTGTATGGATCTATTTCTGGCCTCTATTCTCTTCTATTGATTTTAGTCTTCCTACTCTGTTCTTCTTCCTTGTTCTGAAGTCTGCTTTGTCTGAAGTTAATAAAATTACTCTAGCTTTCTTTTGATTATAGTTAGCATGGTATGTCTTTACTTAATAACCTATTTGAGTCTTTATATTTAAAATGAGTTTCTTGTAAAAACAATGTACTCTTGCGTCCTGTTTGTTTTTATTCACTCTGACATTTTATTCTCTTCAACGTGTTTAGACCATTCACATTTAAAGTGATTATTGACATAGTTGGATTGATATTTGTTTCTTTTTTCCCTCTTTTCTGACTTAATTTAATTAAAACTTTTCCTGATTATTATATATGATGGCATTTATCTCCTCTCTGAGCAAATCTATTATACTTATTCCAAATTATTTAATGATCACCCTATTGTTTGCAATATCCATTTCAAGTTAATCAAAGTCCACTGTCTAAACAACACTATACCACTTACATGTAATGCAGATATTTTATAACAGAAGATTCTTAGTTCCTCCCTTCTATTTCTGATGGCATCGTTGTCATCCATTTCACTTATCTATATGCTATAACTACCCAATACATTGTTTTTCTTATATGTTCAGCAAATGGTTATCTTTTAGATCAATTAAGAAAAAGAAAAATGTTTTATTTTGCCTTCGTTTGTTCTTTCTGCGATGTTCCTCCTTTTACAAATGTTTGAGAACTTTTACTTCTGAAGCCATCTGTGCCTGGCAAGTACTTTTTGTGAGATGTTTTAAAATTACAAACTCTTTTTTAAAAATCAGATATTGGACTATTTAGATTTTTTCTTTCTTTCTGTGTCTGTTTTGGTAAATTATGATCTCATGAGTTTGTTCATTTTATTTAATTTGCAAATTTATTGGTCAAAATTTTTTCTTAACACTCTCTTATTATCTAATATCTGTATCAATAATGATGTCTCATTTTTCTCCCTAATTCTGGTCATTTGTCCTTTTTTGTTTTCTTGATCAATCTTGCTATAATGTTTATCATTTCATTAATTTTTTTCAGCTTTTTAATATTCTCTATTGTACTTTTGGGTTTTATTTGTTAATTTGTACTCTGAACTTATCTTCTTTCTGTTCTCTTTCTGTTTACTTTAATGTTATTTTCACAGGTTTACTTTAATGTTATATTCAATAATCTTATTTTCATATTATGATTTAAATTTTCATTTGTATATTTATACAAATGTATTTAATATACTTTTCTTTTCTAGTATCAATACATGCCTGTACAGTCAAAAGTTTTTCTTTTACCTCAGTTTTAGCTGTATAATACAAGTTTTCATATGCCACATTTTTCTGTATGCCATTGAAAATATTTTGTAATTTACATTGTAATTTATTCATTGACCCATGGATTATTTTAGAAGTATACTGGTTAATATGCAAACATTTGAGATTTTTACATTATTTTTGTAAGTATGCTATATTATATTTTTCTAGTAAACATACTCTATTATTTTAATACTTTGGAACATTAAGATCAAGTTTGTTAATTATATAGTTCAACTCTTCTCTGTGTGTACTGACTTTTGTCTGCTTTTCCTATCAGATATTTAGAGAAAGTTTTAAATCTCTCACCTTGACTGTAGTTATATCACATTTTACTCTATATATTGAGACTGTGTTATTAGGTACAGGCAGAATTATAATTGTTACAATTTTTATTTCTTATTATTTCTAATAATGCTTTTTGCCTTAATGCCTACTTTGCCTGAGGTTAATAGAATAACACTTGGTAAATTTTGGTTAATATCTTTTTCAACTCCTTTATTTTTAACTTCTCTACAGATTTATGTTTATAGTGTGACCCATAAATTGAATGTGCATTTTTATTTTTATCAAATCTGAAATATGTAGTCTGTTTACAGATAATTTATCACTGATATTTTTAAGTTTAAACCTATCTTTCTATTTGTTTTTTGTTTGCTCAATCTGTTCCTCTTTTTTCTTTTGTTGTCTTCTTTTTATTAATCATTTTTTAATTTATTATTCCATTTTCCCACCTATTAGCTTATTAGTTATAAATTATTTTTCTCTTCTTTTAAGGGTTACAGCATAAATCCTGGAATTATTAGCACCTACTCTATACTAGCACTTTGTCTATCTCTCAGAAAAATGTGAGGAATTAGGGACAATTAAATTCTATTTTCCCCATTCAGCCCTTTTTGTTATTATTGTTGAGTGTTTTAATTATACATATATTTTAAACCCCACATTATATTACCAGTATTGCTTATATCATCAATATTCATTTTTATTTACTTACTTCCCAGTGATTACTTTTTCCTATTTACATTTCTGTAAGATAATTTCCTTCTTGCATTTCTGAAAATTAGGATCATTTTCCTTCTACTGAAAGGATACCTTTTAGTATATCATTTAGTTCCTGTCTGATGCCAGTGAATCTTCTCACTATTTATTTGAAAATGTCTCTATTTTATGTTTACTTTTGAAAGATATTTTCCCTTGGTATATAATTTTAGATTGTAAGATTTATTCTTCATTGTTTTTCAGTATCATTTTATTTTCTTATGGCTTTCATAATTTCCCTTATTTATTTATTTATTTATTTTTTGCATATAGTGCTGGCTTTATTTGTTTCTGGAATTAAAACCTTCCTGTAGCCATAAGAATTAGGAGAAACAACAGCAATACTTACAAAACCACCCTTAAAGAGCAATAAGATTTCCTCTTCAAAATGTAAAGCCCTTGAAATAGCTGAGATAGTTGGAATCATTTTATGGGCAGGATAAAGTCAAAATAGCATGAGGAACATTCAGAAAAAATATTCCCTCAGTAGCAATTACAATAAAATTTGTTTTATTCTCAAAGCTCAACCAAACAGTTTTGTGGTAAGATTCAAAACAGTGCAAGGTTTTGACCAGCTTGTGGCCAGGCTTATTTCAGGACAGATATAATTAACTCCAGCTTGTTGCCTGGCCTCCCTCATCTGGGTTCCAAATAACTTTTGTATCATGGACCTTAACCTGTCAAAATATAAATGCAAAATGTATTGCAATGACAGTAAGGACTGGTCATGTTAAATATGAAGTTACTAATTGGTAAAGTGGAGAAGAGGTAATAGAATCTAGGCCTTCTGTAAATCAAATTTCATACTATATGGGCACATAAAAAATTGAACCACATTACTCAAGATATGCAATTACGGAGACTACCTGACATTCTAAAGTGTGTAAGGGCCCACCTGACCCTGACATTTTTTGGGTGCCATTATATAAACAATTTAAGAAGATATTTCGGGATTTCCCTGGTGGCGCAGTGGTTGGGAGTCCTCCTGCCATTGCAGGGGACACGGGTTTGAGCCCTGGTCTGGGAGGATCCCACATGCTGTGGAGCAACTAAGCCCGTGCACCACAACTACTGAGCCTGTGCTCTGGAGCCCATGAGCCAAAGCTGCTGAGCCCACGTGCCACAACTGCTGAGGCCCGCACGCCTAGAGCCTGTGCTCTGCAACGAGAAACCACCGCAATGAGAAGCCTGCGCACCACAACGAAGAGTGGCCCCCGCTCCTCGCAGCTAGAGAAAGCCTACGTGCAGCAGTGAAGACCCAACGCAGCCAAAAAAATAGATGAATAAAAATAAGTGAATAAATAGATTTGGAAAAAAAAGAAAAAAGAAAAGGCATTGTAATAGCCCAGGGGAGAAATGAAAGAGTCTGAACTAAGGCATTAAAAAAAAAAGATATTTGTGTAACTTACTGTAGAAAGTTGAGAAATCAGTGAGGTTTCCATTTGTTATACCATACTACCTAGCTTAGATAAATCTTCATTTTTAAATTATAAAACATATAAAACTCCCCCCAGTGTATATATGGGATGTATGGGATTACAGGGCGATAGTTGTTCCATAAAGTGCACTGAGTTCCAGGGGCATATAATGGAAACTAAATGTTACAATTTGTTTCAGTCTTCATGACTACAGGTAGGGTGGGTAAACAAGGCAAATGAAGCAAACTCTTCCTCCCTGCCACCCCTTAACCAGATGCAGCATTTTGGCACTTCTATGGTATACAGGTTGACTTAATTCATTGACTTAAGTTGAAAGTTAGCAAGAGCAAATCTTTTAAATTTAGGATCTTCTTCCATAGCCACTCCAAGGATCTTAATTCCTAAACTACACCATGAGTTCTGAAATGGTGTTCACTGCAGTGTTCTTGAAGCTTTCATATCTTAATATGAGATCTGACACCTCTAGTTAAGGTAGGGAACGGTTAAAAGCTGTCTTCCTCTTAGCTAACCCAGTCCACCAGCAATCTTAACAGTTAAGTTACTATATAAAAATGAAACTGTGCTCTCAAGCACTGATCAAAACTGTTGTGCTAGGAATCCTTTCCAGAGCATTAGCTCCCTGAGAGAAAACAGAGATCCTAACCAGTTGCTCCCATGAATAATAACCCCAGTATGGTATACATAATGTCCTTCAAAGCATAACTCAGGCAACCGTGGTCATCCTGACAAGCTTATCAGCATTTACACACAAGATATATTTAAAATTGATCCCAGACCAACTATTGCAACCATAATCCCATTATTTAGCACACTACGTTCCTGCTGAGATGCCAAAGCCAGAAATCTCAAAGCAAAGAGTGATGGTTCATCATCTTTTACAAGTGAGACAAAAATATCAAGAAGGAAGAAAGGTAACCCCTCCACCTGCCCAAATGCATCAAATCGATGTTATCTTCACAGCTTTAATGGACACGATACAGAGTTCTCAACTTCCTGATTTGAGGAGTCCATTTTCAAGGTGACTGTCAAGGTCAAGAAGAGCTTTCAGGCTTTTCTTTGCCATGACCCATGAACTCCAGTCCTTCAATAGGAATTTCCTTCTCCTTTATTGCTTTCTGAACACACTGCTGGTAGCGCTTGAAGAGGTAGGTGCCCGGGTCCCCAGAGCCATCCCCCTTGAGGAATCTGTGCAAACAAGTGATTGAAGAACTAATTGTACTCATGCTTCATGTTGGTGCAAGCCTCCCCTATGCTGTTTGTGGCATCTGCGTCTGTGGCGCTGGCAGCAGCTCTCAGATGTCCCATAATTTCCTTTGAAGAGTTAACTTATCAGTCTTTTACTTCCTTGAAAGAAACGTGTCTGTTTTTTCTGGATGCTTTTAAAATTTTCTTTCTGCTTTTGTTTTCTTTTTCGTATTTTTTCCCTGATGTGTCTAAGGGTGGTTTTATATAGAACTTTTTGAATCTGTGGATTAATTCCCTCTGTCAGTTTGGAAAAATACATTTTTTTTTTTTCTGTGTGTTTTTTCACCTGTTGGGCTATGTTTTCTTTGTTTGTTTTTGTCTTCACCATTTTATCTTATTCTTGGCCTAACTGGTAATTTTTGATTGAATGCTTGGCCTTGTATATAAAAATTATTGCATCTCTGTATTTTTTTCTTCCTCCGAAGGGTATTTTATTTTCTTTTAGCTCACAGAAAAAAAGGTTGATCATCTCAATTCTATAAGGGATTGTGATAATTTGAGACTCAATTTCAGTCTTTGTGAGAACTGGTCTAGTTTCAGTTTCCACTTACTCCTATCCAATTCATATGAGTAATCTTGTTCTTTAGCTCTCTTTTTTCATCAGTTGCCAGGAAGTTAATGTTACTTTTAATGCTCCACTACAATAACTCTATTGACCTTGCTTTATATTTTCATTTCTTGTTCCCATAAAAATATTTCTTTTATTTGTAACTTAATTGTCTTATTGTATCTATATCTATTATTGTAAAGATTCTCAAATACTTTTTATAATCCATTCACTCATGATTTATTATCACCTGTCTACACTGCTTAGAGCACAAATTGGGCTCTAAGTAGGCCTATGGGTATGAATTCCACATTTACTGACTTAAAGGGGCTTGCAATCTAATAACAGGAAAATAACAGACAACCATGTGACTGGTACAGTAGAGAGTAGAAATAGTATGCAAAGGTGTATAAGCCACGTACTGCAGGAATGCAGACAGAAGAATAATATAGTTTTCCTAAAATGACGAGGGAGAACATGAGGGTGACATTTGAGTGCACACTTGAAGTGGGACTAGGATTAACAGGAGAGGGTCATTACTTCAGGCTAAGTAATAAATAAAAATGTAAGAAGAGAAAAATGGGATAAAGGATGGGATGAATAACATGAGGGATATTGCTATGGGAGTGAGCCACGGCTGCGTAAGACTGATTCAAAAACTATATTCTGAGATTCTTAAGCCAGAGATTCTGTCGCTAGAACTAGTTGTTATTCTTTGGTGATCTTAAGGTTTCTGCTGGTTCTTTAATTATCTCACAAGAGATGCGTTTACCAAGTAAAAAAACAAGAAAGAGTTGCTGCCTCCAGGGCTAAGAGTAACCAAGGAAAGAGAAACACACCTGCCTTTTTGGTCACCAATACTAATATTTTGTTTTCTCAGGTCTTGAATGGTAAGCTAAAGACTTGGGTTGGAACGGAATGCAGGCGCTCTAGGGTGATGATTCAGGCTGACTGTTAGACTTGCAAAACTGAATGTGGGTGGTTTTGTTGTGTAATCTTTTGCCTTAATCTTTCTGCTTTTGATGAAGTGCTTTGACTGTCTCTTTATGTGTATGCCTGTAAGAAGTAGGACATGCATGGAGTTTCTTAATGGAACCTCATCAAATTTAAAGTCATGACGGAAAAATTGGTTTACCTTAGGTTAAAAGAGTCCTCTTTAGTTATAGAAGAAAATTTTTTAAAAAAGAGAGAAAGGAAGGAAGGAAAAAAGAAAGAAAGAAAAAGAAAGAAAGAAAGAGAGAGAAAGAAAGAGAAATACTAATCATTAAATCCAGGCTAAGCAGTCAGTATTATTTTATTTTGGGAATTTAAAGTCCATAAAATAAAAAAATGTGATCAAATTTGGTTCCCATTTCAAGTGAATTTCAGATCTGGAATTTAACTTACAGAATTAGTGTTCACATGTAGTGTTGGAGAGGAAATTTGATATAAAGGGTCAAAAAATTTAATTATATAGTAATTAAATCGCAGATTAAATATTTTGTTTGTCATTTTGAAAAGCAAGAAAAGCTAAACATTTCCCAAGCAGAATGCCATCACCTCAACTGTTTCTCAATATTTCAGTCAACATTCTTTCAACAAACATTTACTGAGCATCTACTCTATGTCAGTTTCTCTACTAGCCTCCAGAGATAGTGATGAACAAAATGCAGACACAATCCTTGATCATTCAGAGATTAGAGTCTCGTGAGGATCATCAACAGTTGTCAAATAATCACACATATGAAAGACTAATTCCAAATATGAGAAAAATGCCCTGAAAAAAAGAAGCAAAATTCTATGAGAGCCAATCATAAAGGGATTGTAAATGAATACCTGTGCTCTTGGTGGGCTTTAGGAGTAGGTGGCATACCGGGAACTAGTAGCATGAGCTGTTTGGTGCCATGGACAGAACAAGAGTCAGAATCAGATTCTTGTTCTTAAGACAGTTAGGGCTTTTCCATCATGTCCTGCATGGCCAGAGGTTCCTAAGTGGTTCCTGAAATTAGGTTTGTCTTTTTGCTACCTGGACTAGCAATTCCACTAGTCCTTTGATTCCCTCCAGTCCACGTCCACAGTGCTGTCAGAAATTTCTAAAACTCAGCTTCTAAAGTGCCCCACTCTTCTCAGCAGCTTCTGAAGTTTCTCCTTTACATGGTTGCAATTCTCTGCTCCATGTTCATATAAAATTCAAAGTCCTAGCAGACGCGGCCCTCCATGATTTTCCCAGTCCTCAACCAGCCTTGCCTGATTTGTCTTTCATTACTCTCCTCCACACCCCTTGCACCCCAAGGTCCAGCCTCAGTTAATATTTTGTAACAGAGTCATTCACTTTCCTGAAATAGGTATGTGCAATTTTCTTTTTCTGGGAAGTATTCTCTCCCTTTTCTGCCTGGGAAGTCCCCACTAATTCTGTAGTATTCAGGTAAAATGTGGTTTCCTCACTGAAGCTCTCTCCTATCCCCTAAGGCAGAGTTAGTTATTTCCTTCTTGGTGCGCTTCCTCAACACTTTGTACTAGTTATGTCTCTCATCACATCGTACTCTATTGGTCTTTGTGTTATTTCATAAATTCGATTGGGAATTTTCTGAGGGTGATGGCTAAGTCTAAAGCACTTCTGTAATCATACTTTGGCTCCTTCTAGGTGGGTCCCTACTATCATGTTTTGCATACATTAATGTATGATTGTGGAAGGAGAGAAAAGGTCTAGGGGTCTTGGCTGTCTGTTGCCTTTTTTTTCTTTCAACTAAATGATGGCTCTTGGTGTATTCCTAAAGCCTACTGGTATGAATGAAATCAAGAGCTCAGGTAGTTTTTAAAAGCAAAACTTTGAGGAACAAATTAGAGAGCCCCTAGCCTTTATGGCAACTGTGTAAATTATAAAATGTTGTCCTTTACCCAAGACACTTTACTTCTTTCTGTTGGGAAATTGTCATCATATGCTGGTTTTGTCACAACAAAACACTTTTTTCCCCCAGCTCGCTACAGTTGTTGTCACAAACATACAAGTATATGATATCTAGAGTAAAGGTCACAACTTTGGAAGTTGTGCCCACGTTCACTGCATAACTACATGCAGTGGGCTTTGGGAAAGAAGAAATTCTGTTTATTCCAAACAACATCAAATTCCTGGTTTTTTTTTTTTTTTTTTTTTTGCGGTATGCGGGCCTCTCACCATTGTGGCCTCTCCCGTTGCGGAGCACAGGCTCTGGACCCGCAGGCTCAGCGGCCATGGCTCACGGGCCCAGTCGCTCCACGGCATGTGGGATCTTCCCGGACCAGGGCACGAACCTGTGTCTCCTACATCGGCAGGCAGACTCTCAACCACTGCGCCACCAGGGAAGCCCCAAATTCCTGTTTTAAGAAAACAAAGAAAATTATAGTTGATATTCAAATGGATACTATGATCATTGTCATTATCATGATATCTATCTAGTATATGTAGTCAGTTGGGTGAAGCTTAGGGAAGACAAGAGACCATAAGGTGGAATTGATTTCTTCTTTATCTGAACATCAAGAACACATTATCTCTTCCTTGTGTATAGTTTATCCCCATCTACTTTGAATTTTTTCATTTGTTTATGCATTCTATTTTTTTCAAGCAGAATCTTCTGGGCCTGGTTATTACTGGACCTAATTTTAGGCCAAAAAGTTATCTTTGGCTTTGGTTTCATGTACAATAAGACCAATGGAGATGGGTAAGAGGAAAGAGTCTAAATTGTCTCCCAAGTGGATGAATCAGGTGGAAAAGAAGAAGTTTATGCTAGTTACTAAAATAATTACGATAGGGTATTATTTTATACCCATGATCATTATTTTTCCTGGCAATTTATCTATATGTCCACACAACTGCCTAATCAAAACAAAAGTTGTTCTAGCCTTATTGTCTTAAGATAGAGAAGTTTCAAGGCAGAATTAGAAAGTGATTTGCTAATGTTTTCCTGGATTTTGGTTATACATCTCTAAAGGCAACTTAGAGAATTGGGGAAGAGACAAAATATTGGAAAGAAGATGTGACTTGGCTTCCTCCAGACCAAAGATTTCCTCACTCAGAGATGAAGAGTGTATTCTCATCCAGGGCCTTTGCTCTTACTGTGGCCTCTTCCCAGAACATTACTTCTCAAATCTTTTCATGGTTCACTCTTTCAACTCATTCAATCTCTGTTCAATTGTTCTTCCCTGAGAGGCTTTCCTTGACCATCATATCTAATGATGAGAATATAGGTGTTGGTGGGCACTGCAGAGAAGAGCTGTGTTTCCTGCTGTAAGAACGGGTCCCTGAGAAAGTAGCAAGACTTCAGAATGGACATTACGTGTGAGTCTAGGCAGGTGGAGCCCTGAATAGCATCAGAGAAATTACCATGCTTCTGAAACTAGCAAGGAGAGAACTCAGGCCTGGGATGGGCATTGGCATAGGAGAAAGCAACCTTTCAGAAATGACACCACATCTAAGGACCAAATAGGGTCATGTCATGTAAATCTTTGTGGATATCTGAAGGGAGAGATGACTGAATATACTTGAGGTTCCCCAAACACAACTTAAACTAAACATCAGGCAAAGAAAGGAAAAAGCCTGAATAGACTGAGACTGCTTCCATAATGCAAAAGGGGAGCTTGGAATAGAGATTAGGTTAAGGTTTCATAAAAATAAAGATAGATCAATTTCTTGCACAATTCAGTAAAAACAAAAAAAAGTACAAAAGTAGGTGTGCTGGGGGTAAACAGACGTGTGAACTCAGCAGGATTTAACAGTGATGAGTCTGATGGGAAAGTCAGGTGTAATAGGCAGAGTGCCTGGAGTACAGAGATGTGATCCCAACCTTGAATAAGTTCACAGATGGCCTGTAGAGATAAATGTGTTCTTCAAAAGATCGGTAATAATCCAAGGGATCATATGCAAAGTTTAACAACTGTAGAAGTAGTTCAGAATGAGGGAATGATCAGTGAAGGATTGTCATGGAAGACCCACACAGAGGTGGGACTAAAACTTGGCATTGAGAGAAGCTTTATACTTAGACAAATAAAAGAAATAAACAATGATGAGGCAGTAAAACTGTGCATGTTATCTTTGAGAGACAGTGGAGAAGAATTGTATGATGGCAGGTGATTCCTTGTGTAAGAACGTGGTTAGCTGAGGCACGTTGGAGAAGTCTGCCCGGTTCAGGAAGAGAAGGAGTGGAACACTCAGCTAAGGACTGAACTTCAATCTGTAGTCAGTGAGGAGCCATCAGAGGTATGTGAATGGAATAACGTCCTGTGAAACAGAATATATCAAAAAATTAATTTCTAACGGTGTATAATTTTGCTTCTAGCAAGTCAGGCAGGCTGGTTCCCTAAGATCAACCTAAAGGAGTTATTTTGATGTGAGAGACTATACTCCAAAAAGGCAGAAAAGCTAAAGATACAAACTGGAAACAAGCAAAATAGGAGGAACTAAAGGTTAAAGATACTCTGATGCTGCATCGGTAGCCATAGCTTTATATTAGAGATTACTTATGGAGCATTTCTTTGTCAATGTTGGACAGCATTACTATTATTTTCCAAAAGACAACATAGGGACATGAATAAATGGGTAGCTCGTGTTTGCTAGTAGAGATTAGTTTGCCCATTGAGCTTGGGGATTGTGTGAGATCCAGGGCTGTTGCTAGGAAGTGATTTGCATAGACGCTCTTGTGCCCTTCAGGGGCATATGGGGAAAAGAGAAGTCTTTTACAAACATAATTCAGGTTTGTCACCGTCTATGTCACGGTGACCCTGTGATTTCCTATCACAGTCAGATTAAATAAAAGTCACCCTCCTTACCATGGGTTACCTGGCTCTACGTGATCTGGTCTGGTCCTTGCCACTGTCTCTGGCTTTATTTCCTAGTACTCTTGGCCCGCTTCATTCTACCGTAGCCACATTGGATTCTTCTTATTTCTTTAACACGCTAAGTATATTCTCCTCCTGTGCTCTTACTATGATCTCTTCCCGGAACACTGCTCCCTGGCTCTATCCGTGGCTCACCCCTTTAACACATTCAGGTCTCTGCTCAGCTGTTCTTCCCAGAGGGTGTTCCTTGACCATCACACGTAGTGATAATCTCCATCTCCCACTCCACTACTCTTCTTTACTTTATGCCCTGCTGCAGTTTTCTTTATTGCATTTATCAGTAACTGATCTTGCATTAGTTACTTATCTGTGTGATTATTTGTTTCTCTTACCAGAATGTAAGCTCTGTGAGGGCATAATCTTTGTCTAACACCTTTGTAATTCTTGGCCTAGAGGTGGCTCTGATACCTCGTAGGTGCTTGATAAATATTTGTTGTGTAAATGAATAAATAAAGAACAATATTATTATTGCTATTATCATTTTTGTTAATAACCAATATTCATTGAGACTTTACCCATGTGCCATGACCAGGTTATTAGAAGTCGTACTTGGGGGCTTCCCTGGTGGCGCGGTGGTTGAGAGTCCGCCTGCCGATGCAGGGGACACGGGTTCGTGCCCCGGTCCGGGAAGATCCCACATGCCGTGGAGCGGCTGGGCCCATGAGCCATGGCCACTGAGCCTGCGCGTCCAGAGCCTGTGCTCCACAATGAGAGAGGCCACAACAGTGAGAGGCCCGCGTACCACCAAAAAAAGTCGTACTTGGTTATTTCATTTATTCTTCACAACCACTTCCTTGAGTCACACAGAGGTAAAGTAACTTTCATAAATTTACTCAGCTAGTAAATGAACAAATCAAGATTTAAACCTGGGACTGCTAAGCTCCAATAGTCTTGCTATATTATATAATATATGTGGTAACAAACATGGTACCATAAAATGCATTAGCACAGTGCCTATAAATTAGTAAATGAAGGTAACTCTCTTGAACACAGATCTCCAAGTCAAAAGAAAACTTTGGGGAAATGTAGCTGGTAGGATACTATTGCGCTAAGGCATAGATACCTTCAGGCTAATGTGTTTTGTTTTTTTTTTCTTTGTTTGCAGATTAAAAAAATTTTTTTTTCTTAAATCGATGTCCTGGCCTTTGGTATATTTCAGTTCCAACAGCTTGAAATTGTGGCTGTGTTTGGAGGACTGCTCTTGCATTCCAAGAGCCCTTTATTGGAAAACACAGATAGCTGGAGGCCTGGAGTTTATATACTCCTTGGCGAGCCCTTTACCAATGATGATAGGTACAGGATCATGAAACTCAAGCTCTCTGGCCTCAGTTTGGGACCTCTTTGAGGCAACTTGATATTCGAGAGTTCAACTTCAAGTTCAAGCTGAAGTTGCTCAGTCCAGGACTTTGCTTGACACGGTACCCTTGCCTGGTTGGCGTTCTCTTCATCCCTGTCCTGTTTCCTGGACTCTCTTACGATTTTCTGTTGGAACACTTTGTCAATAAATCACTTGTACATTATGAATTTTTGTTTCTGGGTCTGATGGTAGAGAGTCTAACCTAACATAGTGAATCACCCAGTTTCTTTTAGTGCAAAAGCCGCTACTGTAGCCACACCTCAATTGCCTTTTGATAGGCACCCATGCCTTCCTCTCCATTCACATTCTTCCCAGACTCATACATGTAAAATTCCTACTTACTGGAGCCAGGGGCCAGGGAAGACTTTCTGTAAAGAAATAGCACTTTTTAACAAAATCACCTTAGGCGTGGATAGATCTTTGCTTCGTAGAGCTCAAGCCTAAATTTGACCTAACTCATTTCCTCCCCACATTCCTGGCTGGTAGACCAGGGCAGGGAGGAAAGAGGAGCTGAGTCATTATGGCTTAATTCACTTGTCTATTTCTCAACCCCTAGAGCTTGCTTTAGCTGAAGAAGCTTTCACCGGGATTAACTTTGCTGCAAAAAAGCTTTCTGGGTCTCCTTTCAAGGCAGACGTTGGCGGCACTGAAGCAGCATGAATACTTAAAGGCCTTTGAAGAATGCAGATATTATCTAGCTCTGATGGGACTGTCTTTCCAATTGGGCCCACAGTGGTCACCTTCCTGTGTGTCATCTTCTCTGCAATAAAAATCTTCTAGGAACAGCAGTATATGGGCGTGGTGGCACAAGCTAATTTCATCAGATAACTGGGAGAGGCCCTTTCCCCTGAGGCCCAGGTGCGGTTACCAACACTAGGGAGGTTTGGGGAAGAACAGACTTGTCTCTTTACCACATAAGACCTGAGCAGTGAGGGCAGGTTGCCCTCATCGAATAACCTAGGAAGTAATTTTCACTCTCAGGATCTTGCCAGTGTACTATTGCTTAGCTCAAGTCAAACTGGAGCGTGCTTTGCACAGGAAAATCAGAGAAGCAATTAGGAATGTTTTTACCGTGGGGTGATGGAAAGAGTGTTGCTGTGGCTGTGGAGAAGCACCTGGGAAGTCACTCCAGATTATCACTGGCTGGCTGTGAGACCTTAGGAGACTGACTTGAATTACCTGGGCAACAGTATCCTCACAAGCTCACCATTGCCAGTACTCTATGATTTTGTCATTTTCTCAGTAGTATCTGGTGTTTCTATGGACATCAAATGATTCCTGTATCAGCCAGCCTCAGCACACAAGACTGAACTGTAAGGCCAGCAGGTCCGGGGAAGGGCCCAGGGAGCCAGACGGAACCCCCGCCAAAGTGGCTGATGCAACCGACACCTGACATTGCCACACCACTCGGCCCCGGTCTTCCCGCTCCCCGAGGGGCGGAACCAACGGCTCTGAGGCTGATGCAACCGACACCTGACATTGCCACAACACCCGAGAGATTACCAAAAAAGGGCTGCTTCACACAGCAAGCACCTCTCCTGCGTCCACCCCTATAAATTTTGTTCGCGCCCACACCCGGGCGTGACTTCTCTGGCCCCTTTCTCTCGGACCAGTGAACCTCGCCCGGGAGCGTTCCCAAATAAAGCTTGTTTAAGCTCTCCTCCGTTTCTTGGTGCCGTTCCTTACATGGACAACTCCCCAAAAGGCATTGACCCCAAGGCACTAGAGCGTTCCTGCTCATCACCCCATATCCTGTAAAGTGTTAAAACCGCAAGTTACTCCCGAGGCAACTGAGAAATTTTCTGAATGTCCCAAAGGGTGGCTAACCCCACTAGCAATTATTAAATGGTTAAGCTGTAAAGCACCAAGAGAATAGACTTTTTCTAAACTTCTGTAATCCTTTCAGGAAAAAAAAAAAAAAGCCCTAAAGAAGATGCAGTGGTCTCTTTTTCCTGGTCATATGCAAATGTGACACTGCAGGTCTGCAGGTTCCCGTTCAGGTCCCCAGGCTAATGAAACCACCTGTTAACTGGCTTCCTATATTGTCATGCCTTGATCGTTTCGCTCGAGATGTTTACCACACAAGATAGTCCAAATGCTGCTTCTTTTCTGACATTGCCTCAGATATCTCCAATCCAAAGTGTTTCTTTTTTTGCTAGATTCTCCTAAGTAGTTCATACCACAATCTCACTCTGAAAATCCTTATAGATATTTGTTTATGCTTCTGTATCTTCCACTACTTTCTCTCCAAACTCTAGACTATATGCAACTAAAGGGCAAGGGGCAGGTCTTATTCACATCTATCCTGCTCCTAAAGACACCTCATAGAGTCTGGAACACATTTAAAATATATGTATGTCCAAGTTCAGTAGCATTGCCACATATTTTATTCAGTCATTTTAGAAGAGGCAGCAAGGCGCAGAGGAAAGAACAGAGGTTTTAGAGTACAAAAAGCCGTGTTTCAGTCATGGTCTTTCTACTTACTCTCTGCATGGTCTTGGTCAAATTATTTCAAATATTCAAAGCTCTGTTTCCTCGTCTGTAACATGACAATGCCATCACTGACTTTACAGGACTGTGTGAGGGTAGAGAATCTGGACGTAAAAATAGACCTCAATAAGTGGTAGCAGCTGATATGATCATGTTTATGGTTATTATGTGTCTATGAAATATACATATCTGTACTATGGAAAGTGACATAAAAATTAATTGAATCTAAATTTGTGATACAGAATGTTTTTAGCCCAAGGTAACGGGGGAAGTAACAGAGAAAGGTATATAGACCTGCAGATGGAAGATAAAGGGGACTTTAACTTTGTTGGAATGGGTGACATGTACACACACATATACATACATATAGGTTTGTAGTAAATTTGAAAAAATGTTAACAATCATACTTTCTGGGGTGTAAGTACGTGAATATGTATCACAGATCTTCCTTGACTCACAAAAGGGTTACGTCCTAATAAACCCATCGTAAGTTGAAAATAGTGTAAGCTGAAAATGCATTCAATACAACTAACCGACCTAACATCATAGCTTAGCTTCACCTGCCTTAAACATGCTGAGAACACTTAGCCTGATTTGGGCAAAATCATCGAACACGTAGCCTACTTTATAATAAAGTGTTGAATACCTCGTAATTTGTTGAATACTGAGCTGAAAGTGAAAAGAAGAATGGTTGTGTGGGTACAGAATGGCTGTCAGTGTATGGGGTGTTTGCTCTGTTGATCATGTGGCTGATGGAGAGCTGGGGCTCATTGCTGTGGTCCAGAATCAAGAGACAGTATTGAACCACATATCACTAGCTTGGGTCAAAGGTCACTATTCAAGTTTCGAAGTATGGTTTCTACTGAATGCATATCACTTTCACACCATCAAAAAGTCAAAAAACTGTTAAGTCAAACCATCATTAAATCAGGGACCATCTGTATTTTTTAAAGTACAAATTCTGTGTATACTAAAAACCTCTGTACACATTAAAGGGCTTAAAGTATTCTTTGTTGACACTAAATCATTTTTTTTCCTTAATAGGAAGCATGTCTAGCAAGCCAATGGGCAGTCAAGGAGAAGCTGGAGTACATGTTAGCGGAGCTTCAGACTCCAGGAGGAAATCCAGGTGAAGATGGAAAGAGCAGGTTAGATTTCTAATCCAAGAAGTTGTTTCCCAGCCAGAAATTGAGTCACCCCATTGTCACAGCTCTTTTCCTTCTATAATAGAAACTGAACCACAGTTAATGCCCATAGAGTGTGATTGAAAAGGTAACCTTTAAGGAAAAAGTTATATATGCATATGAAGATAAATTTTAAATATCCTATCTAATATCTCCTTACCATTCTAGTTCCTTACACGGAAAGCCATTCAGAGAAAGCAAAACATATTACCTGCCTTTCTTTCTTGCACAGTGTTTATAACTTAGAAAATAATCTATCAAACTTTTATTAAACACTTCCTATGTTTTAAGCACTTTATTTAGGAGTTGGGATAGAAAATTTAATATTAAATGGCCACTATGCAGGAGGAACTTTCAAGAGATATATGATCATGAAATGGAAAACACAGAGCACACTGTGGTAACACGAATAAAAGAAGAGGATATATACAAACAATTTAACAACCCATACAGAATGAGCACAGACCACTCAGAAGGTACACACTGACCAGAATGGATGCCTATCCTAAAAATTAATGTTTAGGATTCTAAGGCAAGAATGAGCTTTCTATCTTTCTTGTGTCAAGAAGTACCTGGAGAGGGGGGACCTTAAAGATGGCGGAGGAATAAGATGTGGAGATCACCTTCCTCCCCAGAAATACATCAGAAATACATCTACATGTGGAACAACTCATACAGAACACCTGCTGAATGCTGGCAGAAGACCTCAGACTTCCCAAAAGGCAAGAAACTACCCATGTACCCGGGTAGGGCAAAAGAAAAAAGAAAAAACAGAGACAAAAGGATGGGGACAGGACCTGCATCTCGGGAGGGAGCTGTGAAGGAGGAAAAGTTTCCACACACTAGAAAGCCCCTTCACTGGTGGAGACAGGGGGTGGGCGGGGGGGAAGCTTCAGAGCCACGGAGGAGAGAGCAGCAACAGGGGTGCAGAGGGAAAAGCGGAGAGATTCCCACACAGAGGATCGGTGCCGACAGCACTCACCAGCCTGAGAGGCTTGTCTGCTCACCCGCCAGGGCGGGTTGGGGCTGGGAGCTGAGGCTCGGGCTTCGGAGGTCAGATCCCGGGGAGAGGACTGGGGTTGGCTGCGTGAACATAGCCTGAAGGGGGCTAGTGCACCACAGCTAGCCGGGAGGGAGTCCGGGAAAAGGTCTGGAACTGCCTAAGGGTCAAGAGATCATGTTTTGGGGTGCGTCAGGAGAGGGGATTCAGAGCACTGCCTAAATGAGCTCCAGAGACAGGCGCGAGCCGCAGCTATCAGTGTGGACCCCAGAGACGGGCATGAGACGCTAAGGCTGCTGCTGCAGCCACCAAGAAGCCTGTGTGCAAGTGCAGGTCACTATCCACACCTCCCCTCCCGGGAGCCTGTGCAGCCCGCCACTGCCAGGGTCCCGTGATCCAGGGACAACTTCCCTGGGAGAACACAGGGTGCGCCTCAGGCTGTTGCAATGTCATGTTGGCCTCTGCCGCCGCAGGCTCGCCTCGCATTCCATACCTCTCCCTCCCCACCACACCACGGCCTGAGTGAGCCAGAACCCCTTAATCAGCTGCTGCTTTAACCCCTTCCTGTCTGGGCGACTGAGGGCTAAGTGTTGCCTGAGGGCAACCTACATGCAGAGGCGGGGCCAAAACCAAAGCTGAACCCCTGGAGCTGTGCGAACAAAGAACAGAAAGGGAAGTCTCTCCCAGCAGCCTCAGGAGCAGTGGATTAAATCCCCACAACCAGCTTGATGTATCCTGAATCTGTGGAATACCTGAATAGACAATGAATCATCCCAAAATTGAGGAGGTGGACTTTGGGAGCAACTGTAGACTTGGGGTATGTGACTGACTTGTTTCTGATTTTTTTTTTTTTTTTGCGGTACACGGACCTCTCACTGTTGTGGCCTCTCCCGTTGCGGAGCACAGGCTCCGGACGCGCAGCTCCAGGCTCACAAGCCCAGCCGCTCCGCGGCATGTGGGATCTTCCCGGACCGGGGCACGAACCTGCATCCCCTGCATCAGCAGGCGGACTCTCAACCACTGCGCCACCAGGGAAGCCCTGTTTCTGATTTTTAAGTTTATCTTAGTATAATTTTTAGCTCTTTTTATTATTGGTGGATTTGTTTATTGGTTTGCTTGCTCTCTTCTTTTTGTTTTAAATTACTTAATTTTTTTAAATTTTAATAATTTTTCAATTTTAATAATTTTATTCTTTTTATTATTTATGTATTTCTTTTTCTTTCTTTTTCTCTCCCTTTTCTTCTGAGCCATGTGGCTGACAGTGTCTTGGTGCTCTGGCCTGGTGTCAGGACTGAACTTCTGAGATGGGAGACCCGAGTTCTGGACATTGGACCACCAGAGACATCCCAGCCCCACAGAATATCAGTCGGCAAGAGCTCTCTCAAAGACCTCCATCTCAACACTAAGACCCAGCTCCACTCAACGACCAGCAAGCTCCAGTGCTGGATGCCCCATGCCAGACAACTAGCAAGAGAGGAACATAACCCCACCCATTAGCAGAGAGGCTGACTAAAATAATACTAAGTTTGCAGACACCCCAAAACACACCAGACATGGCCCAGCCCACCACAAAGACAAGATCCAGCCCCACCCACCAGAACACAGGCACCAGTCCCCTCCACCAGGAAGCCTACACAAGCCACTGAACCAACTTTACTGACTGGGGCAGACACCAAAAACAATAGGAACTATGAACCTGCAGCCTACGAAAAGGAGACCCCAAACACAGTAAGTTAAGCAAAATGAGAAGACAGAGAAGTACGCAGCAGAGGAAGGAACAAGGTAAAAACCCATCAGACCAAGCAAATGAAGAGGAAATAGGCAGTCTACCTGAAAAAGAGTTCAGAGTAATGATAGTAAAGATGATCCAAAATCATGGAAGTAGAATGGAGTTTTCGAAGTTTTAGCCACAGCAATCAGAGAAGAAAAAGAAATAAAAGGAATCCAAAACAGAAAAGAAGAAGTAAAACTGTGACTGTTTGCAGATGGCGTGATACTATACATAGAGAATCCGAAAGATGCTACCAAAAAACTATTAGAGCTAATCAATGAATTTGGTAAAGTAGCAGGATACAAAATTAATGCAAAGAAATCTCTTGCATTCCTATACACTAAGGATGAAAAATCTGAAAGAGAAATTAAGGAAAAACTCCCATTTACCATTGCAATGAAAAGAATAAATAGGAATAAACCTACCTTAGGAGACCAACGACCTGTATGCAGAAAACTATAAGACCCTGATGAAAGAAGTTAAAGATGATACCAACAGATATACCATGTCCTTGGATTGGAAGAATCAACATTGTGAAAATGACTCTACTACCCAAAGCAATCTACAGATTCAATGCAATCCCTATCAAACTACCACTGGCATTTTTCACAGAACTAGAACAAAAAATTTCATAATATTTATGCAAACACAAAAGACCCTGAATAGCCAAAGCAATCTTGAGGAAGAAAAACGGAGCTGGAGGAATCAGGCTCCCTGATGTCAGACTATACTACAAAGCAACAGTAATCAAGACAATAAGGTACTGGCCCAAAACCAGAAATATAGATCAATGGAACAGGATAGAAAGCCCAGAGATAAACCCACGCACATGTGGTCACCTTATCTTTGACAAAGGAGGCAAGAATATACAATGGAAAAAGACAGCCTCTTCAATAAGTGGTGCTGGGAAAACTGGACAGCTACATGTAAAAGAATGAAATTAGAACACTCCCTAACACCATACATGATAATAAACTCAAAATGGATTAAAGACCTAAATGTAAGGCCAGACACTATCAAACTCTTAGAGGAAAACATAGGCAGAACACTCTATGACTTAAATTACAGCAAGATCCTTTTGAAACATGTCCTAGAGAAATGGAAGTAAAAATAAACAAATTGGACCTAATGAAAGTTAAAAGCTTTTGCACAGTAAAGGAAACCATAAACAAGACGAAAAGATAACCCTCAGAATGGGAAAAAAATATTTGCAAATGAAGCAACTGACAAAGGATTAATCTCCAAAATTTACAAGCAGCTCATGCAGCTCAATATCAAAAATACCAAAAAATCCTATCTAAAAATGGGCAGAAGACCTAAATAGACATTTCTCCAAAGGAGATACACAGATTGCCAAGAAACACATGAAAGGATGCTTAACATCACTAATCATTAGAGAAATGCAAATCAAAACTCCAATGAGGTATCACCTCACACTGGTCAGAATGGCCATCATCAAAAAAATCTACAAACAGTAAATTCTGGAGAGGGTGTGGAGAAAAGGGAATCCTTTTGCGCTGTTGTTGGGTATGTAAACTGATACAGCCACTATGGAGAACAGTATGGAGGTTCCTTAAAATACTAAAAATAGAACTATCATACGACCCAGCAATCCCACTACTGGGTGTATACCCAGAGACAACCATAATTCAAAAAGAGTCATGTACCACAATGTTCATTGCAACACTGTTTACAGTAGCCAGGACATGGAAGCAACCTAAGTGTCCATCAACAGATGAATGGATAAAGAAGATGTGGCACATATATACAATGGAATATTACTCAGCCATAAAAAGAAACAAGTTCTTGGTAGTGAGGTGGATGGACCTAGAGTCTGTCATGCAAAGTGAAGTAAGTCATAAAGGGAAAAGCAAATACCGTGTGCTAACACATATATATGGAATCTTAAAAAAATAAAAAAGGTTCTGAAGAACCTAGGGGCAGGACAGGAATAAATTCACTGCTTTTTCTTTTTCTGGCAGCGATTTTACCAATCATGTCATTTTGATGGATCTAACACCTAAATTTTAAGGAATAAGAACTGGAATCTTTTGGTACCCCTAATTTAAGCTGAAACTGCCTTGCCAATAGGAATGCATTTTTTCATCATGTGATTACAACTATTAATAGGAAAACACATTTATATATGTAAATACTATATATATGTTATGCTGTAAAGTTATTTATAAATCTAAGTTACTAAATTGTTTTCATGCCATCTAATGTCAGTCCATAAAAGAACAAACTTACTTCTTTAAAAAAAATCATTAAACCGTTTTGATAGAAGATATTTCATTTGCTGAATCAATATATATAATTGAAAGGTGATATTTAACACTGAGTTTAAAGGGGAACATGCCATAGCCCACCATCTGCAGTGCTGTTCCCACATAAAATCAGGGTAATCTGCATTCCAGCCTGCAGTCCTGAGGAGGTCATTGCTGAGCTCCATGGGAAGGTCACTAAATGAGACATTAGGAATATCTGCAGTCTAGTCCCTGTTCCAAAGCAAACCCATTCTGACCTCAATCAAATAACATATTAAATAATCTGCGAGTATCTTGTGTACCAAATGAGGTGTATATTCCTGGTCTTTAGATTGGCTAAAATGAGAAAATAATGATATTTTGTTTCAGGATTAGAAGTATCAATATTTGAATCTCTCTAATGTTTCTTTCAGTATTTTTTCCTCCACCTCAGTAAAAATAAGGCCAAAGGATAGACAGGCAGGCAGGCAGGCAGACAGACAGACAAACACACACACACACCCAACACCATTTCTCAATGCATTTTTATTGATTTTTTAATTTTATTGCATGTCCTGGCAAACATAAGTGGCTTGTGGGTTTGCCTCTGGCTCACCAAAAGCCCATTACCCAAAATACCAAAAGACAAGCAACTGAAGCTTTAAAAAAAAAAAAAAAAAAAAAAAAAGCATCACATCTATAAGAAAAACTTTTCAAAAACATTAATAAAGCATATAAAACATTTGGCATTGACTTAATTTTTTACAATTATAAAAATAATAAAAAAATGCAACCTTTTAACATTCAACATCCTGCATACTATACTTTAGGGGAATATCAAGAAAACGAAAGGTAAATGGATTTAATGAAGTAAGTTCTAGTCTCCATTTCCATTTCTAATCAACTCCAAACAAAAATCTATCCATTCTTCAGCTAACT
This sequence comes from Delphinus delphis, assembly GCF_949987515.2. Taxonomy (NCBI): domain Eukaryota; kingdom Metazoa; phylum Chordata; class Mammalia; order Artiodactyla; family Delphinidae; genus Delphinus; species Delphinus delphis. Next base: position 77,900,857 of record NC_082686.1, read on the forward strand.
GTACTGAACTGAGGCCACAAGAACTCCATTAAGCCCATGCCCCCTCTGTCTGTCTTAATATTCTTTCGCCCCTCACGCTAGCTACTCATACACTCAAAAAACGTAAGTCGCCACCAGGATGTGAGGCCAGTAGTTGTGCCTCACTTTGGCTCATGCCAAACCCATGATATACAGTGAAGGAATTTCTGAGTCCTTAGTGCCACCTGAAGAGTGCTGAAATAGCTCAGAGGATGTCCTAGGTTTATTCAAACACTCATGATAGCCCAGGAAGCCATTTGCCCTCCTAGCATTGCCAAGGCATGGCTTTCATTCTTCCTGTTAATAGGTTTTCAAACCTGCATGCTTGTTCCACGTATTAACAGTGCTTATTACCATTTATGCAAAATAAAACTTTGAAATCAAGGACTCACTCTCTTTAACATACAAAACTAAAAAATAAAAAACAGAAACAATTTTTCCCTTCCCCCCATCTTACAGTAATGGCATTTTAAAATTTGACATTGTAGTCTTACTAAATGGTGTTTCCAGGAAAATATAAAAACAATAATAATAAAAAAAGTTTCAACTCTGGTTCTGGAAAACCCGGTATCCCAAGAAGAAAAAGACAGTGAAACACAAAATATGCACGTTCACACGCAAAACATATATACAGTTTTCAGATGAAACTCATATATATTTTTAAGCCACATTAGTCCTTTTGCACTTTAAAATAAAAATGGAAGCTTATGTGCAATGATAGCCCTTTACCAGAAGGCACGGCACGCTTTTAGAGCTCATTAGCATATATACAAAATACTTGTTTTATAGTTTGAAAAAAAGTATTTGCTACAAAGTATGTTTCTAAAAGATGTACAGCAATATCTCCGTTTACACGTTTTTTCAGAGTCTGAAGACAACTCTTTGCTTATGTGGTTCAGGCAACATCTCCAATGGAAGGCTTATCCTCTGATCTGTCAGGACATTTTCATGTGTATGCACAGTCCAAAAGACAGGTGGACGGGAAACTGGGTTCTCAAAGTTACTTTCCAACAAAGTGAAACTATTATTGTTCAAAAAGAAAAGTGATATGGTGATACAACTGATGCTTTAGGAAAACTGATCTCATAATTTTATATTTTCCAAATCGCTGCTCCTATTTTAAACCTTGAAGAGAGAGAGATCAACAAGCCTCTATATGCAGAATTTTATAGAACGTGAGGGTCATTAGAAGAAACATTTACCAAATAATACTATTTATGTTTCACAAAGTCCTCCAAGTATTTCAATTCATGGCTCACTGAGATCTCTTACTGTTTAGTGGAGATTCAATAACTCTGTATGATTCCTGTTTTTCCTGGATATTCTTAATAGACGTTAAAGCTTTATTGCAAGAACTAGACAGATGGCATTCATCCCAATCAAATCAACCTTAATTCTAACAAGGGGAGCAAATGTGTAATTGAGTTAATCAATCTAGTAGTGAAATTGGGTTTACAGGCATTTGTAAATGCAGCAAATGCTTTGCCCATAAATACTGAGAGTTAAGGTGTCTGGCATTAAATTTGAGGAGATTGCTGAAATACCCAGACACGTGATACCAGGTGTTAGTTAACTGGCTTCCATGACTTTTTAAGAATTTCAGCCATGACTCACATTCCCCAATCCCAACCAAAAGCAAGACAGAATATTTCCTTTCCTATGGTGAGTGATAGTGTGAACATGAACTTTTTCTTGTACTTGAACTAAATCACCCCAAAGGCAACCACTATCAGTAGTAGGGATATCAGTAACATAAAATATACCAACATAGAGAATCGTGTACATATGTATGCATACAGTCTCACCCATGTAATAACAAGCAGATCTAACCAAAGGTTTGATGTGGCATGTGTTTAGCATCAAAAGAACTGAAGGCACCTACATGTCACTGTCACTCACATGTCCTATCAAGATCTAGATACCTATTACCATACATGGCTGGCCTTGAGAGACGGGGTATAGATAAGCCATCCAAAAAGTAAAAAAAAAAGAAAAAAAAAAGGCAATAAGTGCAACTCAATTTTTTTCCTTTAAATTACATTTTAAACAATACTCAATGCCCCCCACCCAAAAATATATACTGTATATTTATATATTTATATATATAGTCTTAGACTATAAGGGTGAAAATGCTTTATAAAAGTCAAGGAGAGACCTCTGCAGCTTAAGGAGACACCCACTGCTTTTTTGCTCACTTCTACCTAGCCACGGCAATTTCAGTCCTGCAAGCAAGAGATCTGAAGGCTTAAAGCCAGAATCAGAATCAGATGCCAGGTTGTACATTAGGTAAAATGTAGCCTCTACCTTCTCCTTCCCTTAAGAAACCTGACTGAAAAGAGGAAGGAGAGGAGCTAGGGAGAATGCTTGGCTGGTCAAACAGTGGTGGGGTTAGCGGGTGGGAAGACAGAAAGAGCTCGAACCGCAACGCTCATCTCACTCCCCCTCCTCTTTGATGCGCTGCTGCTTGTTGCGACGAGCATCCATGTCAAAGTTGAAGTCATTCCACTCATCGCGGGGTGGGAAGGAGATGGTCTGGCGGAGGGTGAAGCGTACAGCGTCAATTACACGCTCGCCCCGGGTCTCACTGGAGCCCACACTGACTGTGGAGGTACCACTTGGGGTCCGCAGGAGGTGGGGAGGGGACGAGAAGTCGTGGAGCTGCCGGTGGTCCAGGATGCCTTTCCAGATGGCATGTCGGAACTGCTCAGGGATTTTTAGACTTGCCAAATCCTGTGCAATAGGGAAGCAAACCAGGAAGAATTAAGACAAAGAGACAAACTGACATTTAGTCCACACCATTCTGTCATTCCCCAATGCTGGGCTTTAACTGACCTGCATTTACTGAACTCTAAATCGGAAAATAAAATTAGCTCTTTATTAATCTTTGGCATATAGGTAACCAAGCACAGATATACAGGCTTGAGGTCCCATCTCTTCTTGTAGGTAGCATTTTACTTATTCTCTATTGGTCTCAGTTTCTTCAGTGGTAAAACAGAGGTAATATTTAGATCAGAGAACACAAATCCCCAAACAAAAACATCAGATAAAGGAAACTTCCAACTCTCAAATCTACCTCGCTCTAATCACTGGAAGAAAGATATTAATGGAATGCCACCACTTCTCAAATGAGGAGATGGGAACAAAAGGTTACTAACAGATATTGAACACTTTCGACATGCCAGAGGTTGAACTAATTATTTTTTATTTATGATCTCATTTAATGCTAAGATTAGTGGTAGATATTATTCCACCTATTTTATAGACAGAAAAGCTGAAGGTCAGAGAGGTTGATAATTCTAAAGTTACACAATTAAGTCAATGAACTGTGGATTCAGGATCGCCTCTGAGCCTAAAACTGCCCTAATGGCCAAAAGGTCTCTTGGTGTTTGGATAAATCAGGGTATCAAAATACAGAGTACGTGTCCATGTTCTGTGGTTGGGGGTAGAAGGCATTACAAAGATGACTGATCTTAACTAACTGTGGTAGCATCTCTGTTTACCTGCACTAGCTCCTCATTAGTTTGTTTTAGTGTTGGCTCGCGTTTTTTATGGAGCAGTATGGTAGGTAGAAAGAACATTGTGCTTAGAGTCAGAAGACCTCGACAGAAGTTCTTATTCTGTCACTCACTGGCTCTAGACCTTCATTAAGTCACTTATTTTCTACTGGCCTCAGTTTCCTCTTTGGCAAAATGGGATGCAATTCCTTTTTAGGTCAACACATACTGTGGACTCATATGCAGATGTGGATATGAAAGTATTTTGCAAATTATAAAGCATACTATGTAAATCTTAATCATCTGAATTATTACTATGTTATACCATGATTAACCCATCCTTGCATCTTAGAGGGAATACTTATAACACCTCCAAAATTTAACCATATTCCTTTTCCAGGGAGGTATGTGAAGTAACTGAGACTGGTGTTGAGAGACAAGAAGAAAAGGAGGTGTCTACTTCCAGTGATGAGCAGGAAGAAGCTGAAGTGAGGATGCGGAAATTAGATAGCCTCCCAATATTTCCTAATTTGGAAATGTGTAGTGTGGGTAGTACAATTTCATGTGCAGTGTGGGTAGTCCAATTTGTACATACAGTACAAATGGGGCAGAAAGCCTCCCACGGCCCGATCCCTTAGCTATTGCACTTGCTCTCGGCAGGGTCTGGCAGCCAAGCCACCGGGGGCATGAATGACTAAGAAGCCAAGGAAACAAGAAATAAATGGACAATGTTTCCACACTAGTCTATATAAAATAGATAACTAACAAGAACCTACTGTATAGCACAGGGAGCTCTACTCAATACTCTGTAGTGGGCTATATGGGAAAAGAATAAAAAAAAAAGAGTGGATATATGTATATGTAAAACTGGTTCACTTTTGTTGTATACCCAAAACTAACACAACAGTGTAAATCAACTATACTCCAATAAAAATTTTTTTAAAAAGTATACAGTATAAAGAAGTTATTCCACAAATAGATAAGTGAGCATAGCTCTTTATGCTTCTGAAACTCCCAGTAAGTCCAAAACTCTCTGTACACTAGGCTCCATTAATCTGCATTACTCTCTGGATAGATTTTAACTTATACTGACAGGTGAGAGAGCTGTGGCCCAGAGCCTGGCCCAGGACCTAGCCAACACCAGCAGAGATAGATTTGTGGAGAGCATCAGCAGATCTTAGCAGCCAAAGGGGCACCCTGACATACTCCCCAGTGGGGACAGTGAGCCAGTTGAAGGTAAAACTTTAAAAATATAGGGAAGGGACAAATTTCCTGTTCCATCATGTAAGGCTCTCAGACACAGGGCAACACACTGTCTTGTGTCAAACTGCCTTCAATGGATGGACATCATTGTGAAGTTCTCTGAAACTTGTCAGAACATACTCCTAAAGCTTTCTCTATAGCTTTTACTTATAATTTCTTCCCTCAGGGAGCAGCAGCCAGGGGTGATTGAGGGAGTGGAGAGGGGCGGGCATAGGGACAGCACAGCATATACTTGTCACCAGAGGGCAGAGGTGTTCTCACGCTTGCAGGGACATCTCTAGCATCGGTGCTCAAGGGGGGGTGGGGGGCAAAAAGAGGTCCCAACTACAGAAGCAGCAGCAGAGACAGAGAATATCTTCTTCCACCAGCCCAAAGGGCCCTCTGGAAGCTAGAAAGGAGGATAGTGAACCCCAAAGACAGCAGCATAAAGAGCAGCCTGGGAGGAAAACCAGATTGTTGTAAACCAGAAAATGAGCTCCCACCCATGTGAACAGTAGTTCAAGAAGTGCTGTAGGAAGCAAGAAAATGTCCCCTCCTATCCAGCTTGCTTCCAGGACTATCAGAGCCAGAAGGCAATGATTTTGAACCTCATTGGATTAACTGAGGCCCAGAGAAGCAAAGTGATAACCCCAAGTTCTCATTACCACTAAGAAGCATAGTTGGGACTCGAACCCATGACCAGTGATCTTTCCCAGTGATCAGGGATGGCTGGGCCCTATTCTGGTAGAATTGACCATGAATGAACACATGGTTCTAATCGAGAGGCACAGCTCAATCCTCTGTGACATCCTATTTTAAAGAAAGGCAGAAAAGGCCAATCAATAGAGTTAAAGACTGGAAGCTTACATCTCAGGGTTCTATTCCTGGTTCTGTCATCAACCCATCATGGCAAATGACCATACTGTCGTCTCTCCATGTTTTAAAGTGAGAATAACATCACCTGATTCCTGCTATCCTCCCTGGGGTCTGACACCAATTAATGAGAACAACCAAAAAGTGCTCTGAATTCTTTAGAGATCATACATCCCTTGAAGGTGGGAATCAGATCTCACTCCCACTCTGCATATAGTATGCACACAACAGACAACTGCTGACTGATCAGAGAAGCTGAGGACCACTGATCCTGAGCTTCTCATATGTAGAGGCGGAGGCCAGGGAATCTTTCTAATATGGTTATGGGTCCCAGCAAAACTGAGGACTGGGGGTAGGACAAAAAACACAGGGGATTCAACTACAAGGTGAATGTCACCAAAGGGAGGAACTTAAGGAATAAAACTCAAGAGAAAAGTCTAACGGTTACTTACATCCATGGAGTAATGCTCAATCTGATAGATGGTAGTCAGCCCCTGGGTCGTGAAATAGTCCAGACATGATGAACAGCCCAACCTCGCTAAGAAACTGCAGAGGGAGGAGGGAAGAGGAAGGAGGAAACAGAAAAAGAAAGTTCACCCCAACTGCATTGGCAAGATAAAGGAAAACCCAACATTTTGCCCTGGGATGCCCTACATAAGAGATTAGGGGCAGATAAAATATATGTGGGGCCTTGGGTTGGAGGTCTGGGGATGATTAGGGACACGAACTTTAGGTCTCTAAAATTAAAATCAACTGTTTAAAGATGCCTGCAGAGCAGAGATTTTCAAATGGTGACTGGTGGAATTCTAGGGGTTCCGTATCAGTGTCTTAGGAGCCATTGCAGGGGGTGAAAGGAAGGAGTCCAGTGCTCAGGTTTCCAGCCCTCTTGCCTCCTAGCTCTTCACTTCAAAAAGAGCACCTCTCCTTCAATTGTTTATATCTGGGGTTTCTGAGAATGGCTTATGTGGCTAAGAAAAAATTGTAGGCCACTCTACTGTGAAGTCACTCATGCTTTTTGCTTGGTGTCCTCATCAGAATACAGACCCGCTCCTTTCCGGCTCTGGTCTCAGATCGGTGATGCCACCACCGTCCCAGAGCCAGATGCTGGATGATGAGCCATGTACTTTGCCATCTCTCTGACACTGCTAGTACTGTTGCATCCATCACATGGGAACCAACACGTATTATTCCAGCAGCCAAATGAAAAAATCATTCTGCACACGAAGCAGGGCGCTAGGCATGAAATTTGGGCACCGATGCTTGCCTCTGCTGGAAACAGAATTTTCCAGACTTCATGCCTTTCTTTCTTCTGGCTATCTGAACTCCCTTTCCTGGAATGTCCCCAGTTCCCATACGACAAAGCAAAAGAGGCCATCAGGTTCTTGAAAGTCCCTGTCATTTTTACTAACATTCCAACTTTTTTATGGACATCCAACTCCAAAATAATGATCCCATGGTGGCTGAGAGCTGTGAGGCCTAGAGAGCAGGAAAGGGAGCGAGATAGCAAGTTGAGTGCCCATTTGGGAACCCCAGCCCTGAGCACCAATTTGAAGGCCACAGCTTACTGTAAAAATGTGATGGAGGAGGGGGGGAGTAAGTGAAGATGGGGGAAACAGGCATGAAAAATTATATGCCTATCAACTCACATTTTCACTTTTTCCCATGCTGATTGTTGTGGTTTACTTTGATTAAACGCTGCTGATGACTCCATAGATCAGAGATAACAGTGGCTGAACTTCCACCACTGGGCTGCTTTGCTTTCTTTCCAACTGTGCTATTAACTTTGACGGTGTCCACCCTCCACCACCCAGAGATGCTTAGGACAGACCCCCAGGGGCACACGCTGTGGACTCACCTGACAAGGCTGCAATCTGTGGGGTACGGAGGTGGGGGGGTGCAGTGGGAGGTGGATGGCATGGAGAGAGGGGGAGGGAGGGCCTGGGTGGGGCTGAGTCCATTCATGTCTCCAGCCATTGGCATGTGGGTGCCCATCATAGGAACTGAACAGAAGCAGGAGGAACAGAGAGGGTTACTGCCGTCATCACATACCAGCATCCCAGTGGTCCACCTCGCCTGGCTTAATGTTACCAAGGGCCTAATCTACCAGCCTTCCTTTGCAGTCTTATCACTACACCCCTTTAAGTACCCTACATCTCAATGAACAGAACAGTCACCAAACTCCAAACTAATTACCTACTTCTTGACCTTGGTACATTCTCTTAGGACGACCTCTTCCCACTTTGTTCTCTACTTCTAATGCTCTGTCCCAATTGCTTGCTGCTCCTGGTGTTAATACAGTCCTTCTTGTATTTGTCTTCATGGGTTATATTTCTGTCTCCCTCACTAGGCTAGTCTCCTGAAGCATGGAGATTAGACCTTATGCACATCTGGGTCCCCACAGACCCGAGCACAGTGCCTGGCACAGAGCAGATGCTCAGAAAACTTAAGTGAACAAACGTTTGAATGAGAGAGGGACCTTTGGAATATTGGTTTGGGAATGGGAGGATTTATTGCAATATTTGTAGGGAACCAAATGCCTCATAAGGAAGGATGCAATGAAAGACCCCAGCTCTTTTTTCTGGTCCATTTCAGGATTATATTTGGGAACACCACCAACTTGGATTGGTTTCTTACTAAACCATAAACTGTAAACATTCACTTATAGAGAAGAAAAGCTCAATACCAATAATATTTATGAAACAAATTTTGTCTTCAGGTAAAAAAAAAAAGAGCGAAATAACGTATCTACAAAAAGATGAATGTAATTTGCCTCTACTTCAGTGAACAGTAGTGTGCCAAAGGGGAAAGGCCTCTGCCACCAGCTACCCAGCTAAAGAGCATAGGCCTAGCATGTCTTATCGGTTTCCCTCTGACTTTCCCGATGCCATTAGAGGAAAATTATGAAGCATAAATAAGAAAAAGTAAGTAAACTGTAACACAAATGTGAAGGATCATTACCACTACCACTGTTTTGTCATCTCAAGAAAAAGCTGAGGACTCTAAGACGTCACCAGAAAGAAAGCAAAAAACAAATGGTTCCTTTTCCTTTTACTCTCGAAGCAGCAGACCTGCCAAAGGGTCAGGTTTAGAGTCTTAGGATGTATTTGTCACTAGTGAGAGAGCAGTCTCGCTCTAATGTCTTCGTTGTCATACCAGGTAACCAAACCTCATATATCTCTTATCTCATTAAAATCTAAACATGTGCTATCAGAACCAGAAAGAGTCATAATCTTAGCCTCCCTTAACTTCTTTAAGAAAAACCCAGTCTCTTCAAGGCAACAGTGAAATGCAAGTGTAAAGCCTTGATCAAAATAATGAACGATTTCTAGGACAAGACTGAGGCACTGTTTTATGAGGGTGATTACAGGATACATGGACAGTATTTAGGCTTTTGCATCCCTTCTGCATTTTTACCATCTTTTTTTCCTTTCAAGTTTGGGTATCCACTCTGCTAGGTTAAGTTCTAGGGGACAAGCTAATTATATTTACAGCAAAGCTATGCACCAATCATCATCCGTGTCGAGGCCCGATTCTCACATTGTCTCTTATAGTTATACTTAGTTGATGTGAGGAATCTGTGTGTGAATAAATAAAAGGGAGACTCCTTTCCCTATGTCAATTCCTTAATAACTGTGTATAGGATGGAATAGATGAGTTGAGAAGCCCAAAAGTGTAGGGCCACAGATGCATAAACTTGTTAACTGTGCAGAGTGATAATTTTATGAATGGAAAACTGAGCATTAGAGCAGAGAGGTGACTCGTCCAGAGTTATGCAGCTAATGCTGCAATAGAGTCCAGACTAGGATCTATTTCTCTAGATTTTAAGTCCACCACACTATGCTACTTCCCACAAGTTGGACATATTTCCTTTTGACTATCTCAAAGAATGTAGAAGGTGGGTCCCCATCCAGGTTGGTAGGAAGTGGACTGTTCTTTTTCACAGAGATCCTTATCCCTACTAAAGGAACAGCCTTCTCTGTCTCTACCAGTGAGCTCTGTAATGAACCATACATCTTAAAAGTGAGAAAAAGTTCACCGTGAGAAATTTAAGCCACTCAACTTGGATCTGTCCTGTCTACTGTGCCTCTCCCGTAGCTTCAGAGCAAGCCTTCCCCCCATCCCAGAGCAAAGTCTTCCCCTATACTAGCCCTATGGGTCCTCCAGCTGCAGCTAAAGGGAGATGCTCTTACTGTTGGCTCCCATGCCATCGGGGATGGTGGTGGGAGTGAGGGTGTTGCGCTGCTGAGGGTTGATAAGCTGGCTCACGGAAGGCAGCTTGTTCATGCTGTTCATTTTGTTCAGAGGTGGGGAGCTGTTACCGTAGGAAGACTGAGACTGCATCGAGGTCCTGGGAACACAAACACGGGAAGGATGGTGAGCACGGGACGCTGAAGAGTGGGGACTGGTCATTTCCAACAGGTCTCATATTAAAACATAGCCTTAACTGTACACTTGCCAAAATATTCCTACAGAACAATGACAGGAACTTATTTGTGCTTCTATCTGAGAATCTCTCCTACCTTGGCAGGGATCACAAGGCTATCATCAGATCGTGTGTTTCCTACATGAGTAGAGGACAAAGCTGAATATCTTCCTAAAGCATCTCCTTTGTGAGATGGGAAATCATTGCATCTTTTTTTTCCCTCTATTGTTTTCTCCATCCCTTTCAACGTGAAAATCAATAAGGGAAAAGAACTGAGTGAAGACCCAAAGGCTTATGAAAGACATGGAGACGCCATGCTAAATTGCAGCTGAGGCGTTTCACCTCTAGCTTCCTAGGCCATTTGGGCATATACAGAAAATAACCACAAAGCCAGTCAAACAGGGCATTTGGTAGCACGACCTGCCATCATGCAGAGGCCTCAACACGGAAACACGCTTTCTCAGCTTAGCTGTTCATGGGCCATGAGGGAACCCATCGGAACGTCAACAGCCTCTCTACACAAGGGGAACCCAGGAGTCCAAACACCTGTTCTGTTAAGTTTCCACAAGTCTCTTGAGAGACAAAGAAAAAAAACAAACAGTTTTCCATTCGGCATTACTTCAGTTTGTAAATTTACTAGAATTGGTTTGTCATACGATGTATTATATTACATACAACATTCCCTATTCAACTGCCATGCCCGACTTTTCCCTTGAATATAGAACTAGTGATATCTAGAACCGGGGAAGGATACAGAGTCAGATAAACAACGTTTAAGTCTCCCTCCAGCATATGTTAGAAAGCTATAGGTCCCTGTGCAAGCCAGTAAATATCCCTCATCAGAAAACTAAAATATATAAAAACTTAAAATATATACACTTACTGCATGAGTTAGATGCTAGAGGTGGGAAAACTAATAAGAAATGGTCCCATCTCGGAGAAGCTCATAGAGTAGTGGATACATTGGGATAACAATCCAACCTACCTTGTAGGGCTATGGTGAGAACCAAAAAGACAAGATGAGGAAGAACTGTACACACTGTACACTGTCAGGCATTTACAGTGAGTCATTATTGTGACCAGAGAATGAAGGTTGGGCTGAGCATGTAAAAGGGGAAAACCTCCCCGTTTACACTCCTCAAATAAAAGGTATTATTTTGTTCCTATTCGTCTCCTCCCTGCTGCAGCCATATGTTTATTAGAGAAGAGAAGAAAAATGTTTCTTTGAGTTTTATTTGCTTGTGTGTGTGTATGTGTATCCGATTTAGGAGGCTCTGTAAATGAATCCAAGTTCCAAACAAACATGGTATAATAATGTTTGAAAAAATAACAAGTGGCTCTAACACCTGAGTGCTACAGTCGTGCTAGGCTTGGACTTCAAAGCTCTGCATTCTCCATAATTACACAAAACAGGGAAGGCTCCATTCCGTATCACTGAAGAGCCACAGCTAGAGGAATTCAAACACTATGCTATATTTGCATAAATGAACATGACAATTAATGTGCAACTGACGATTCAGCTGCATTTTAGAATCACTGTCTTAAAGTAGGAGGGTATTGATTTCTCACTTTAGCCCTTCTCAAGAAGACAGGTTTAGATCCATGTTGTATAAATGGGCATTTATATAATAAACTCTCCCAACTGTTAGATTCTTCAGGTTACCAAGCTCTCCTTTATCCATTTTCCAAATGAGTCTCACATCTCGTGGAGGAGGACATGGGATGGCAGGGTAGGGATGGGCAGAAATGATTATGCCTGTTGTACAGATGGGTAAATATAAGACTCTGAGAAAAAACGTGCCTAAGTCACACATTGTTAAATGATGGGCTGAGAGGTCTCTTGGCTCCTAGTCCAAGAGTTTTTCCTTTCATTCTGTGACACCTTCCCAGAAGTAAGACAGTGGAGTGCAGTAGGTTACATCAAGAAGTGGGTGAAGTAGTAAGAGGAAATAGGAGACCAAGATGGAACAGGGAGCAAGGGATATAGTAAAGGGAGACCGAGCTATCCTCAAACCCACTCCATCCCTGTGTAGAAGCCTTGCATAAGAGTCAGCACATTTGAATACACCTAGGAACCTCTGTTAAGTCCATATCAAAGTGCAAGAATGTTCAGGGCAAGGTGATCAAGAGAAGCTTTGCTAGGTGCTTCTTCCTCTACCTTTGCCCACCACAAAGCAACAAAGATGCCAGGTTACCCAGACTCCAGAGGCAGGTTGGTCCTCTGTAACCTAAAGAAATGTCTACATATCTCTCCCATCCTCGCAAATCAGTCAAATGTACAGCAAGAGCTAATGGAAGCGTTGCTTGAACCATTAATGCCCACCACTAGGAAAGTAAAAATGTATTTAAGAGCTATGAATTTTCCCTGGACCCTCAATTATAGTGAACGCCTTCTTCCAAGTCCTGTTACAATTCCTTTCTCCTGTTTTTGGTGGTCTTTATTTTTGACCATTTTGTTAGTTCATTTATTTTAAGCCACTTAAATTATTGTTGAGGAAGGTAGGTCACAAACCATAGAGAAACGAAGAAGGAACATAAATTTTGGAGCCAATCGAAATATTAGAGTTCACATTCTCGATCTGACACAAATCAATTAAGTGACTTTGGGTATTATATAGGTCTCTGGAGTCTCATTTACTTAATCTGTAGAACAGGCATTACACTCACTCCAGAAGACTTGCTATGAAGATTAAATGAGATTATGTAAGTGCCCTGGACATTGTCCTACAATTTGTCCTAGAATTCCACCAAAGGATTCCTTCTTTGGCCTTAAATCTTCCATTGCTAATGAAAAAGCAACTCTCTAGTGGAATTTGGCAATACATCAGGGTGAACCTATTTTACCAAACCACTTTTGCATGGCGGGATCCGAGAAGGGAAAGGGATATTGGGGGTAGAGCAAAACACCGTGGATATGGGGCAGGTCAGAAAAAGGGAAGACATGAACATGAGAAAAGGAATTGTTCCTCCTCGAAATTTTGCCCAGTACCTCCCCACATGTAACTTTTCTCTCTAGCTGAGGAATCTTGCTTCTAAAGACGAAAGGCAGCATTTATTCTCCAGCTAAGTCAACTGTAATTATAAAATATTTTCTATCAGTTCAAATGTATGCATTTATATAAACATCACTATAAACACATTAAAAACTTCCATAAAAATAGGGTGAAAGGGAAAAAAAACTTCCAGAAGAAAAAACAAACATTAAAAAATTAAACATACTAACCGTTTAAGGAATTTGTGAATTCCTTAAAAGGGATTAGAAAGTTTTTAGATTAATTGAAAACGGTGCCAATGTAACAGGATCATCTGATTTTACTATTATACTTTTATCTAAAACATAAACATGTTTTTTCTTAAGTATTTTTCTTGTTTTCCTTAAGTAGTTTTCTAAGTGACTATATTAGTTTTATTTGGAACGGTGGTTTATGAAGTTTTTAAAACTTGTTACTCAAAGATCAGAACGTATTGTAACTTTTTTTAAAACCTGTGCACAACAGGTTCCACTGGATATTTCCTAACACCAGTGTCACAGAAGCCAATTTATTTAATAAACTGGAATTTGATTTAAATTTCTTCTAGTGAACTTGGCAACTGAAGATATAACTCAAGGCTTATTCAGAGATGTGAACATATGATGCTATAGTGCCTAGCTCTTTATGACGAAATTAAACATGCACAGGGCTAAAATAAATTTTCAAGTTAGCATGGGCATTGAAATTTACTTTTAGGACTGATGACCTTGATACAGAGTATCTTAAATAAAAACACCAACTATGACAATAGTGTAGACAGAACCAAAGTGACCTATTCTTGTTCTTTAGACTTACACATGGTACTTCAGGCACTTAAATGAAAATATTCTAGCATTTAAGGAATTTCAAAAAGCAAAAGAGACAGAAAAGAAAAACTGCGAGATAAACCAAGATGCAAAAGTTTATTGAAAATTAAAATCACACATCCATAAAGCAACAGCCTCAATAACAAGAAATCATTGCTGTGGTGACAAAGAATAAAGAGCTGGTGACCTGGTGTGGGGAGCAGATTTTTTAAGTCTTTATACTATTACTTTAAAATATGATTTAAAATGGAAATAGATTCTCTAAAGTCTTTGAACCAAAAAAGAAAAATTATCTACTCTTCCTGTCTTTAATTCTTAGGCCAGGAGTGTTGATTTAAAAACGTGTCCGCTTGGACATCACTTAAACAAAGCATAAGTGTCCTGGACGCGGTAATTTGAACAGTGTCAGTGATATGGCTGATTTTATGGTGCTCCAATCAAAGGAGTTAATTATAGATTTGGTGAGAGGACTTTGAATTCCATGGTGGACACGGAAGAATGATATATGACTGCCTGAAAGAATATTACTGGGGTAATATTCTCCTCTTAAAATGACAAAAGAGGTTTACCTGCCTTGGGGTCCAAACACAAATTTTGGAGGGTTTCCAAAAGCAAGGAAGACTATCACATCAGATGCTGACATGGGGTGGCAGTGGCAGGACCTGACACAGAATTAATGAGCTTTTTACTACATATGAGGGGAGGATACTGGTAATGCAAGTTCTCAAAAAGAAGAAAAAATCATTCCCCGCAGTGGCTACTCATGGTAGTTATTACCTCTCTGTCCAGCAGTACACTTGACACCTTAGCTTGTTACTATTTGCAGTATCACTGCATGACCAGCATTAAAAGGGCCTGAGTCTCTCAGTAACCTACAGTTTACTTCTGCCTAGACAATAACAACCTTTTTTTCTCCTTTTCTTAAAAAGACATCTTAAGTTTGAGACCTGCTCAAAAGCTTTTTCATGAGTTTTAGAAACACAACAGAAGGTAACAGAAAAGGGTTCCAATAAACATCGTAATGCCCCTCTTCCCAACCTGAGCTCCTCCCTCCCAAGAAACAACACAAAAGCTCACAGACAGACACAAGGGTTCCTGATGGACCAATGCTAGATCTAAGGATACAGAATCTGCAGAAAATGTCCTTTCTTGTACAGTTTTGAGTCCCTTCAAAGATTTTCTTACTAGTGGCTGTGTGCCTTTGAGCAGTTGGGTCTCTGAGCCAAAGTGTCTTCAAGTCCTGGCTACGAGGGCTTGATACACACACACACATACACACACACATACACACACACACACACACACACACACACACACACGGAAACACAACAAACACATACGCTCAAAATACAGAGATGGGGCTCTATGGGTACACTGATCGGTTTGGGGGGCTGGAATGTCTAAAGAAGACGTCAGATTGCCTCGGGCTTTCTCTCCGGGGCTCCACAAGCTCATTCCTGAAGCAGGCTGAAAGGAGACTGCAGAGAGGAACCAGAGAAAAGAAAAGATGAAGGCTTAGGACTTCATATATTCAAATCAACTGAATACAGAAACACATCCTTCTACCTTCATGATCATAGTATAGTCAGAACAGAATGTCGCACGGCTATTTTTGTTCCTTCCTCTTTACCTTCCTTTAAGATCACTCAGAGATGACTTCCCAAGACTTTTATGAAGAAGAAATGAGAGAAGGCAATGGTAGCTATCTAGAACTATTAGAATCACCTGTGGAACTTTTAAAAAATTTATTTTCCAGGATCCTTTCTGAGACCAGGCTGGGACCCAGGCATACATACACTTTTAAGAAGTTCCACAAGTTACTTAGTTGAGGACTACTGAGACAAGGTAGGTCAAGATGCTTCGTATGGCGCTCGGCATATTGGGCTCAATTAATTGCAAAAAGGAATGCAGAGACAAGAAGTAACTTCAATCTTTTGTAAAATGTCATCTTCCCAATTATGATACCTCATTACTGTTCCTGTCTAGCTTAACTCTGAAGTATGAAGAAATATGATCTTATCAGTCTGGGGGCTGTGTCATCATGCCTTTGTAAAGAACTACTAATGAGCATTTTGCATGTGCCCAGATTGTGATGGATAAATATCCTAATCCTTTCAGTCACAAACTTGGCCTAGAAATGCACATATCAAACTCACGAAAGCAACTTTTGCATAATGAAGAAATCAATTATGACACAAGGATGCCAGGAACAAATCCTCTTATTTTCCTAAGGGTTGTGCAACCCCATGAACTGTTTGGGAATTACTGCCCGGATGGCTTTTGAATCACATATGGTTACTCCTTGCAAAGGAACAAAGCAATTTTCACTTGCTCAGTGCTGAGATTTAGTAAGCCATCTCACCAGCAAGAATTGGGATCATCTTAAAGAAGATGCCAGAATACAAATTAGTAGGGAAGCAATTTATTACCAACTAAAGAACAATGGCTTCGACTTCTTGTGTGGATATTACATCTTGGGGCTTCTCTTGGACCAAGGATTGAATAAGACAACATGCAGAAATCATCCTTCACTTATGAAAAAAATGTCTGGACCAGAGAATTACACACTGAGACTAGAATTGAGACAAGTTCTGCAATGAGATGTGAGAAGTTAGAAAAGTGATTTAATCTATCTGAATTTAATTAATCTGAGGGTGTTTTTCTGCATTGCCAATTCAGAGCTAATAAATCTCTGTCCTGACAACTTCCTAACATTTTCGTGAAGTTCTAAACTAACTGTGTAAACTGTAAAGGCTTGTGCAGTGCCATGACCTATAAGGTTGAACCCCATGAAACTGCCCATATTTACCTTTTTTTTAATCTATGAAACTGGCAATTTCAAACAAATATTCTGGAAGTGTGGAGAATTTCTAAGTCAGACTTAGAAATATGGTATTAGTCATATCTGTCAGTGAGAGAGAGAAAGATTTGTGTCTTCTGCTTTCTTCTACATGGATAATTCTGAAAATATTACTTGCTTCTTTCTCAGATACATGAATCTGAGGAAGAATTATCAACATTCTTGAAGAAAATCGTAGCCAGATGAGCTTAGAGAAATAGGACTTTACGCTGAAACCACAAGGGTAAATACCAACTACCTGATACAGGGACAGAAAAATGGGAATGAATGCTTGCTTTGTGTTTTCTTATTATGACTTTCTTAACTAATGAAGCAGCCCAGAATATTGTAAAGAGCTATGTCTTCCAGATCTGATTCTAGTCTCAGATTTATTATGAACTGGCTATGAAATCACAGGTGTAGTTCATGGGGCCTCAGTTTCCCCAGCTATAGCACAACGGGGCTAGAACCATAGTCTTGAAGATCCTGTTCTGCTCCAGTATTCTCTGACCTATATCATGGATACTAATAAGCTGCAATCATCAAGTGATCATAAAGGAGAAGGAAACACTAAGAGCTCCTCAGGATGTCATACATTTGTATTAAAATCAAAGTACATCTATCCTGTAGAAACTTAAAAATAATTCTCCAGAGTTGGGCTAAGTAAAATTTTAACAAAGTAATGCTGCTCTCAGATCAGATCTTACCCAAGAAGGAGGGTAAATTACAGAAGAAAAAAAATGAACAAGAGACAGTATTGGTCAAAAGTACACATGTCAAAAGATTGCTAAAAAGGTCTCAAGTGGCTGCTGCAAAACTGTCTTAAGAGTTAATGTCCCTTGAAAATATGATGGTAAGGAGTCTAGTGGCAAGAATGGGTCCAATTTGTCCTCTCACTAGATTCTGGCTCCTATGGACGTAACTCCCTATGTTTATTCCAATGTGAGCAAATCAACTAAAATCAAATTTCCTTATAAATGGAATAAAGCCTACTTATGGCTTTGATAACAACTCGATTCACAAAAACTCAGTGTAAGATTTATCCTCCAGAAAGCCTATGATCATGAAGGTAATTGTGAAGGAATTTTTGAATAAGGAAAACCATGCATAAATGAAAAGCAAGCAGTGAGAAAACATATAGTGAGGAACTAATAGAAGCAATTAAACTGAAAATATTTTATTGCTACCTCGTACAGAGTGTATTCTCTTCCCATTAATTTTCACTCTACTATAAAGAAAAGCATAAACTTGATTCCTTACCAGCATAAAATATTGGTACTAAGTTTTTGCAAAGGAAATCACAGGCTATCATAGGCATTTTCCAAGCTGATGTATTCTTTTCAAATGATTGCCAGGAATTAGATTTCCAGTTTTCTTCGTCTAATCATTCGTGCTCTTTCTTGGAGCTTTGTATAAAAATAAAAGAGCTGAAAAAAACTGAGCTGAAGAATACAGCAACTGGAGAATTTATATAAATGTATATCAATCATTGGAGGGAGACCCATGTATATATAATGTAACAAAGACATAATTAGATCAAATGTCTATATTTTGCAAAGAGTTCATTTTGCAGTCTGTTATATTTCCATGCACAAGTTATCACAGCTGAAGTTAGCTCTTATACACTGTGAGACAAGCACTCAAAAACATGCAATTATACATATAAATGGACACCACAGGAAACTACGGGGCTACAAATTCCTCGCTATTTATCTGTGACCACCACACATGCAGAAAAGTGAAAATATGTCTCTAAAATCTTTTGAGCTTCTTAAAATAATAATTTTAAGATATATTTTCTTCTTTGATGAAATAGATTATTTTATGGAATATTAATTATAAATAAAACAATTTCCCTTTAGAGCAATGCAAGCCAATTAGGCTAGATAAGTTATAAGCCCTGGATAACTCATCACCCAGGGACATGGGACTATATATCCTCGTGTACTCCATGTAAACAAACAAATGCACATGTCTCCAACTGAAACAGATCATCTTGGCTTGTAAAGTCTCTAAAACTATGACAAAACTATTCCTTCTACTGTATAATCTATATAAGTTGTTTAAAATTGTCCTATGAACTTACATGATGCTGAGAATAAACTTCCAGAGATTTCTTAAGATTCAAAAGGTGTTCTGGTTAGGAATTCACCACCAAACCGTAAACTATAGGAAGGCAGGAACCTCATCTACCTCATCTCTATTTTTACTGCTTTCACGTAGCAGATCTTCAGTAAAAAGCTTATTACATGAGTCATGTCAACTATTCCAGTCTTAGCTGATGATGAACCATATTCTGTGTCTAGATGGGCATGTCTTTTTCAGCCAGAAGAAAGACAAGAGAAGCCTCTGCTAAAGACTGCTGCTGTTTTGTTAGATACTGAGATGACACCTTAAAAAACTTCCTAAAATCTTTTAATACCTCTCTACTTTAGAATATATAGATTAGCTTCCAGATACTCCTATCAAAAAATATGAACATCAAGAAGCCATGAAGGGGCCACTCTTTTATCTAGAAGAAGCATTGGCAAACTATAGTGAATGGGCCAAACCTGGCCCATAAACTAAGAATGGTTTTTACATTTTTACACGGTAGGAAAAATTCAAAAGAAGAAGAATGTTTCATGACAAGTGAAAATTATATGAAATTCAAACTTCAGTGTCCATAAAATAAAACTTTAGTGTAACAGCTGCTCTCACTTATTTACATATTGTCTGTGGTTTGCTGCTGTGCTTCTGAACTGGGGAGCTACAAGAGACCATATATATGGACCAGAAAGCCTAAGATATTTACTACTGGTGCTTTACAGAAAAAAAAGTTTGCCAACCCCTGTGCTAGAGGGTCAGACCTTTCAAACCACACCATTTAATACTGACAGAACTTTTCCTGTTAAAAAAGAGGCAGGAAATTACGGAGCAACGAGTTCAGCATGATCTGCTATGGAGTAGTTCTTCTGAGGTCATTTTCGCTAAGCCAAACATTTCCAGAGTGAACTGGTGACGATCTGAGAGTATGTCTTAATAGCGTGACATGCATATCTTGGAGAAGGCATTTATCCCCTTTGGGTTTGTAATTGATGCTACAAGTCTATTTCTTTGATTCCTCTTTTATGAGTTTATAAGAACTAAATCAGTTTTGCACTTGAATGTATTAATATATATTTCTATCTGATATCCTAAAGACTATATAGGATTGGCAATGGGAATTCTGTAACCTTGAATTCTAATTCTCCTTTGGAGTACCCTGTGTCCCCAAGGAACTGCCTGATTCAACTTTCCAGTCAGCCTTACTCTAAAACCTTATATTTATGATTTGCAAACTTTCGTGCCAGAAGTGAAGGGTGAGATCTCTTCCAGGCAAAAAAGGTCTTAAATGCTCAACGAGCCTGAAGTCCTTTAAAGAGAGAGCATACTTATTTTCTATTCCCCTGCTGCCCACCCCATACCTCACAGTCAGTAGGTATGGGCTCAGAGGATGCCTTCTGACTATCAGAAATGCAGTCCAGCCTTCTCACCTACATTTATTTTGATTTAAAAAAGAAAAGCAATCTCTTTTTATTACACTTTCCATAGGTATCTCTCTAGAGTAGCTAATAATATATGAGAAAAGATCCACTCTTTATTGCTCATTTACATTTCTATTGTAAAAGACAATCTTTGACTTCGGCAAGATGGTTTGGGTTTATTTTTTTTTGCCTGAAGAATAAAGTCAAATGCTTGAATTACTAAAATGAGCCCCAAATGTCTATATTTTACATCTAACTGCAGAGACTCTGGCAATACTTCCAGTACAGACACAATAGTTTTTAAGCTAACAAGTGATTATTCTTAACCACAGAAGGTAAGTATAAGTGGAGTCTCTTCCTTTTATAAGAGCTATTTTATTCAGGTTAGTCATAAAACAATGAACATAATCAAAGATCCAAGAATCTAGGTAAAAATTAACAGGTAAATAGGTTGTATGTATATTCTAATATGGTTGCAAAATCTGGCCTCATTGATGTAAACACGTATCGCTGGAAGAAGACCTAGAATGGGGATGTTAAAACACGGCAATATGATGCCACTTTGCCCTTCTGCCTCCAGATGTTTGCTAAATGAGCATGCACTGGGACTCTGAATCCTCAACACAGCACTCAAGACACTTATAGTAAAACCTATGTGCTGTCTCCAAAACAGTCTTCCCAAAAGTGGATTTTGTGCATCCCAGGAGAGGGACAAGATAGTCTATCGAGATGAGGAAGAGTACATGTTTTTAAACAGACACATTATTACTAGAATAGAGTGTGTACTCAAAGTTCGACTATTGATAGATGTGCTTGGATCAGAGGCATAGAGAAGAGAACTAATTCTGTTAGTGTGAGTCTTTTTTGTAATTCACTTGAAATGGTTTGTATTCAACTTCAAAATATAGGTGGAACTTCTCAAAGGGAAGGTTATAAGAAACACAGAAGATTGTTGACGTGAAAAAAGGTGTCCCACACCAGCCCATCTGAACCTACCATATTCTGCTCACAACCTCATCTTTTACATCACCCAACCGTCACCCTGTTGCTGACCTGAATAAACAGTCATCTTACTCACATCTCCTAAAATGAGACAGGGACACACTCACTGTTTCTGAAGTAAATGCTGGTGTTGCTGTTGCTGCTGCTGCCTGTATGTTTCAATCGTGTGCTGAGGAAGGTACTGCATGAGTTCCAGGGATTCTTTGATCTTCAGCAGCATTTCGTAAGTCTCACGGCCCCTCACCTATGTCAAAGAGCAGAAGAAAAGTGAAGAAAAAATGAAGAGCTGTAGAACTATCAGAAGTACAGGCAACGCTCATTATTCGTGGATTCTGCATGGTCGAATTCGCCTACTTGTTAACATTTATTTGTAACAGGAAAAACAACACTGGCAGGCTTTGCAGTCATTCACAGACATGCGCAGAGTGATGAAAAGCTGATTCAACCATTGTGCAAGTTCCCGGCTGAGGGGGAAGAAAGTGATGCTCCGCCTTTTTGTTTCAGCTCTCATGCTAGAAAAAGGTGTCCTTCTCATGGTCTAGTCAGGGCCACATTTTTCACTTTTTGTGGGTGATTTTTCCGTTTAAAATAGTTCCCCAGGGCAGCTGCCATGCTATCTCATGTTCCTAAGTGCAAGAAGGCTGTGATGTGCCTTATGGAGAAAATATGTGTTAGATAAGCTTAGATCAGCCATGAGTTATAGTGCTATGGGCAGTGAGTTCAATGCTAATGAATCAACAGCATATATTAAATAAGAAACACACATGAAACAAGGTAATGCATTGATCAGTTACTAAAAACATGACC
Organism: Delphinus delphis; assembly: GCF_949987515.2. NCBI lineage: Eukaryota > Metazoa > Chordata > Mammalia > Artiodactyla > Delphinidae > Delphinus > Delphinus delphis. The sequence goes on from NC_082686.1 coordinate 77,922,899, forward strand.
AGAGGCTCACAGGAACCTAATCCTGTATTTCCTCTAGGAGCAATGATTCAGTATTTGCGAGTACAGTGTTCACAGTGACTTTATAAAGCATAAGTACCACAAATAACTAGAACTAACTGTAATTACCTCTAGAAGAACACAAGTTTTCAGTGGAGGTAAAATGTGCTTCCTTCTTTAAGAGAGTCTCTTAAAAGCTTTAAAAAGTCTGAGCAGCTATTTACAATAGCCAGGACATGGAAGCAACCTAAGTGTCCACTGACAGATGAATAAAGAAGATGTGGCCCATATATACAATGGAATATCACTCAGCCATAAAAAGAAATGAAATTGAGTTCTTTGTAGTGAGGTAGATGGACCTAGAGTCTGTCATACAGAGTGACATAAGTCAGAAAGAGAAAAACAAATACCATATGCTAACACATATATATGGAATCTTAAAAAAAAAAAAAAAGGTTCTGAAGAACCTAGGGGCAGGACAGGAATAAAGACGCAGACGTAGAGAATGGACTTGAGGACATGGGGAGGGGGAAGGGTAAGCTGGGACAAAGTGAGAGAGTGGCATGGACATATATACACTACCAAACGTAAGGTAGATAGCTAGTGGGAAGCAGCCGCATAGCACAGGGATATCAGCTCAGTGCTTTGTGACCACCTAGAGCGGTGGGATAGGGAGGATGGGAGGGAGACACAAGAGGGAAGAGATATGGGAACATATGTATATGTATAACTGATTCACTTTGTTATAAAGCAGAAACTAACACACCATTGTAAAGCAATTAGATTCCAATAAAAATGTTAAAAAAAAAAAAAGTAATCCCAGTCAACAAACAAACAAAAATGTCTGAGCAGGACCAGGACTAGAGACAGGCAAGTGGAGAACAAAGGGCACTTGCCTGACCCCGAGAGTGAGTGTCTGTTTACCCTGTGCACCCTAGCACATCACCTGTCTCCTCCCTGAGCATGAGAGGCAGAGTTTGTCAGAATTCAGAAATGGAAAGATTTTCTCTACCTTTTGTTGGGTTAACTCCTACTAATCCCAGCTCTGGGATCATGCTCTTTGAGAAGCTTTTCCTGACCTCAGTCTTTTAGGCTGATTCTTCCATCCTTCCTATGTGCTCCCACAGTGTCATGTCTAGCTTTGCTGAAGCACTGATTTCATTGCATTATGCCTATTTGTCTCCTCACTAGAAGGCAAGATCTTGGAAGGTAAGAATTGTACCCTACCGATCTCTAAGTGCTCAGGGTCTCGCATTACTGCCACTCAACAAAATACCAACCAAATTCATGGTAAATTAAGAGGTTTTTTTTTTTCTTTATACATTTCAGTTTGGCTAATTCTTCACTAGAAATAAGATGTAACAGAATACAGGGTATCTCCTCCATGAGTACAAACTGAAATTTCATGAGAAAAACAGCTCTTCCAGTGGTTTCTATCTCATCAGCTGAAAACATACTAGGTCTTTTGGAATATCTAGTGTAGCAGGAAAATGTTTAACTTAGAGTTCACATGTCAGTTTCCATATGTAGCCTGAGAAACAAGACACTGAGAATCTTAGCTAACTCACTGTCTAATTATTCTGCCAGCAAGCAGTCTAATTCCCTTACCCGACCTTCAGGGCCCGAAGAAGGAAGGGCAGCAAGCACAGCACACCCAAACCTGTGGCTTAGTGTTAATCCCAGTCAGATCTCCTGGCCTAGCTTGTCTGTGTCGCAAGTCAGTGTAGATGGCATCAAGGGATATACTGGTTACCCAAACTCTGCTGCCACTCTAGATAGCAAAGACCTAAGGTAATAAGAATTCGATGAACTACAACCACGGCCTAAAAAGGGGCACCTTGGTGACCTTGAGAGGGCTTATATTCCTTGTAGGAATGAAAAACGCTCCTACACAATAACTGGGCCAAGTCTCTGGCCATTCCCATATAACTGAAGAGTCTGCCTGACTTGGCTTTCTGTCCTAAATTGGTATGACCATGCTGTCTAAAATCATCTTATCCCTCTTAAATAATGAAGTACAAATTAATCTTAAATATTGGCATAAGAAAAATTTTATTAGGAAGGTAGCTTTGACTGGGTGAGCCGTAAGTAGAAGAGCCCACACTGTTAATATGTTCCAGAACTGTAGAGGGAAGGAGTAATTTCCTAATTTTGTAAAAAATAAATTCTCTGTTTTATCTCACTAGTCTCCATGACCCTCTTCTCATTGTCACAGATAATCGAAAGATGACCTCAGAGTAAAACTCATTCAAAGAAGGTGAAAATGAAGTGATCATGAATACCCAAGGGAGACTCACTGGTAAGTATAGCAGTTCATCATCTGGGGATCTTCGTTTCTTGATGGATGTCATCTGGATGCCATGTGTATTTTGACGAAAAGCTGGTGGAGGAAAAATGCAAGTTTCATCCTGGGAACATTTCTGAAGCAAAAAATACATTTATTACACAGACAGTAGCATGAGCAACACTTATGAGATTAGAATTTCTAGTTCTAAGCAGCCAGTAATTGGTGATGATTGCTTTTACCTTAGGTGTAAACCTAGCAATAATGAACCGGGGAGGAGGGAAGGTGAGGGAAAACAAATGAAAGAAAACCCCGGGGGAGGTCGGGGAGGCTGGGAAATGGCCTCTGGCTTAAGTAGTGCTGCAGGAATCCTTGTGTCTTCCTGGCATGGGTCTGTGAACAGCTGTTCAGGAAAGGAAGATACATTGGTTTTGTGTTTTATTTTTCAGGTCATTTATCTTCCAAGGAGGCAAATGCATGCTATAGAGGTTGTCTTGCCAGTGCATTCAGCCTTGTGAGTTTACCCTTCCGATGTCAGTATGTACATCGCATAACTTTTGATAAGCAGTCTCTCTTTCCAGGACCTCAGTTTTCTCTTTGGTAAAATGAGTGAATTAATCTCATAAATCCCTAAGGTTTCCACAATGTAGAAACTACACCCAGGATCCAGGGTATAGAGAGGATTCTCCTACCAGAGTTCAAATAATCGTTCTTACTGAAAATTACTGATTTGTTGGTAACTGAGGTGCTCAGGGAAGTGTATGGAGCTAGGCCAACAGACAGACCCAAGAGGAAAATAAGGGTGGAGATATAATTATGGATATTATATGTACTATTGATATGGTATATATAATATAAATCCCATACATATGATTTTTTGAGGAATAATTAGGGAGAAAAAGAGACTAACTGGAAAAGCAAATCACACTGAACAGCCAGAAGTTAATGGAGGTCAGTTGTTATACCACTGTTGTCCTGTAAAATGCGACAAAAATTTTTATTTCTTCTGCAGAATAATCAGTAAAAAGACTAAAACCTTTTTCATGATACAATTCATAGTGTGATGTTCTTTACAATACTTGCTGTAGTGATATCAGGCTTATGCAAGACACCTTCTAGAATTATGTGTCACGCTTTAGTAGCTCGCGTGGATCAATGGTTTTCAAACGCTTGTTACCTGAAGAACCTCTGTTACCTGAAGGCCTCTGGGGACGTGTACCTCATGGGCAAGAGGTGGTGTGAGTGGAGCATGAAACCACAGCCCAGCCCGACTCCTGCTTCTTCAGCTACAGCAGCTCTGCTTTGCATTTTGCATTCTTTGAAATATTTCTTTAATAAAAGCTTTTACTGCTTAAAGAGACCAGTTGGGAAACAACTGACCTAAATCATTAGCCTCACTATTAATGATGTAACTAAAGCCCCAAGTGGGTCCTACACATCAAGATTCAATGAAACCCAGATCTGCATATTTCCCAGACTGTGCTTTATAAAATGTGTTCTTAAATCTCACTATTCCCCCAGACTCACGAGGAAGGCAGGTGGCATTTTCAACCCTCATGCTCAATAATAGAAAAGTAGATGGATACCAATAGGCTAAGATACTGCTTCTCAAACTTTAATTGGCAACAGAATCACCTGCAGGTCTTACACAACATAGGTTCCTGGATCTCACACCCAGAATTTCTGATTCAGCAAGTCTGGGAACTAAGAATTTGCATTTCTACCCAGTTTCCAGGTGATGCTGACGTTACTGGTTTGGCAGTCATATTTGGAGCGTTGCTGACTAAGAAATCCTCACCGTGATGATTTGCTTTTGAAAAGCTATAGTGTACACCTGGAGTGTACACTATACACTCCATTTCAGCGAGAGCTGCTCCCATCAGCTCTGGGGCCCTGGGTCATACTTGCCTCTAAAGCCCTTAGGTCTTATTCTGCAGCTTCTCAAAGATCACTCCCCAGCCCCCCTCTCTGGAGAAGACTGAACCCTACCCCATTCGGCCACTACAGCTACTTACGGCGCTTCGTACCATCACCGTTCTTTGTGCTGTCCGAGACTTGCTGCTTTCTGATACTGTCTTCATCTGCCTTCCTATCTCTCCCTGGGCAAGCACAGATCCGGGCCTCAAAACAGCGGCGGCCCAGGACTTGCCCGCTAGGAATTAGAGAAGAGGAGAAGAAAGGGTTAAATGAAAAGAATTTGAAAAGACCCCTGCTGGCCATCAACCGTGCACCACCACTACCAGCTCCCTTATGGCTGCTTTGAGGATGGGCCCCAAAGCATCTGGCAGAACACAAAAGTGCTTACACGCCATGAGCAATATTAGTAACTAGCATCCATTTGTTCTGCAAAGAACCTCCAAGCCATTAGCTGAACAGCTGTATTTAGCTACATATTTTGAAGGAAACTTGAGTTAAGCCAGTGGATGTCTCCAGATAAAATCCCCACAGGCAGCTCAGACTTATTCAAAGAAACTGTTAAATGCCTTTAGGGGCCACATGAAAACAAACACTGTCTAATCAGAAACTATTCCAGTCAAATGTCAAGAATTCAGGTATGAAGCGACTTGAACACCTTCCCAATTCTTTTTTTTTTCTCCTCTACCTTTACCCACCCCGTTCTGTCTCCACTTTCTTAGATCTTTTATGTAAGTGTTTGTAGCGAGGATTTAAAGCACAAAGGACAAAATCAAGGGTAGCTCTCTGCTGCACATGCAAAGGTAATGATAAAGCAAACACAATTTCACTTTGCCCTCTGCCCAGAGTTTCTATAGAATAACAATTCTGCAAATGCCACTTACTCTCTGGTTTCCAGAGTAACGATGATTAAAATTGGACGGCGGTTCATCCCTCCAACACAACTGCTGTTACACATGAAATTGTACAAGACTGTCGTGAATTCAGTGCCAACCTTAACACGGAGAGGGGGAAAAAACAGTCGGTGTTAACCATGGTTTGAACTGACGTTCTTTCTTCTCAGCTCTTCCTTCTTAGTTCTCACTTATTTAAACAACTCCACTTCTGAGGAAGCGATATGCTTTCTTCTACAAAGGCAAACTGTAAAATCCACAGTAGCTTCTTCTTTGCCTTGGATCTTGGGATGCTTAAAGCTAATATCTGTAACACTGGACCCTACCCAAGACGAGATAGGCTTTTAAAAAATAACGATCTTTGACCCTACATATTCATTCGCAAGCTGATCATATCATCTAATTCAAATAGGGTTCATCACATATACGAAAAGAGAGAGATGAAAAAATTACTAACTATAGCAGTAATGCTCCAGGGATATTTCCCCGAGGTGGCTAAAAAACAGTACAACATATATGTGAATGTACACTTCTATAAAGTACACTCTGGAGCTTAAAAGGTCCTCAGAATTAAATCATCTAGTCCAGAAAATGAATTTATGGGTGAGGCAATCTGAAGCCCAGAGATGGAGAGTTATAAGCTAAAGGTCCACAGAGTGAGTCAGCAAACGAAGAGTCTCTGTTCTCACTACCCCAGTGTTCTTTCTGCCACACCACTCTGCTTTTCTAACCTGCGAACCTGTACATTCAAACTTCAGCTAAGAGTTCCATCTTAGGGTCTCCCATTTTCAGGCCAGTGTAAAAATACTTGTATCCAGTACTCGTGTACATCCACTACTAGCTGAATTGCCAGTTAAGATCTCTGGATAATAATGCCACGTATAAACTCAACTGTAGATTCAATTATTGTCTGCCTTTAAGATGGGAACATGGGCACAGAGCCACATTACCAAGTACAAATTTAGCACAAATTTAGGAGTTTTGAAGGGGGATAGAGAAGTGGCCTGTGGAGAAGAGGGAGAGAAGAAACACAAAAAGGTTAGTTGTTTTATAACAAGGACTAAAATAGAAATTGATGCTTGAAACACCCCCTATCACCAAAACTAATGATCTCAAGTTTGCCCAACCCTTATCTGTTTACCTGAGGTGGTTCATAAGGTACAAGCACACTCTGTCTTCCTGTGATGGGGTCTTCTACGTACTGGGCATGGCTGTTCCCTTCTACTCGAATCAAATGACTAGGGGGGGCGATCTGTCCTGCAGAACGGAGAAAGAAAAAAAAAAATTCTTAGTTCTTCACTCTCAAAACAGAGAAGACAAAATGAAACTGTATGGACAGAACGTTGGTGGCCAAAGAAATGGCTTGTGTAATAGAGGCAATATACATCCTTGAAAAGAGGAATCGATCCTGTTGCCAGAGATCTAACACATGCAAGTATCACCACCCATATAGCCACAGAAAGGACAGGAATGCTCATCTGTATTTAAGGGAACAGTCCCATGTTTCTGGTGCTCAAGGTAAACAATTCAAGTGGTAGAGAACTCTATGACTACATCTCTGACCTGATCCATACAGGTGATTTTTCTAGCTTCTCTGGAAAATGGAAGAAAAAGGAGCAAAGTTAATTAAAAAAAAATATTAGCTTGAGAGAAAATACTGCCCCCAAATTGACCATTAAAAACACTCAATAGGAAGCTATGGATGGAAAGGATATAACTTTCACTTTGCCTATTCTTTTCATCATGAAGTCTCCATCTTACTTTGGTCATAAAGATGGGAAACTTACTGTTTTTATTGCGCTGCAAGAGCCCCAGGTTAGAGGGTAAGAAACGGCAAGCAAGTTTTAAAAGAGTATAGGCACAGTTTCACAAAATGTGATACCTGGTGGAACTCGAAAAGAAAGAAGCTGCTCTAAGAGTTAATGACATGAAAGTGTTTTTTAACCTTTGGCTGAACGTTCTCATTCTACAAGTTGGATATTCAATACAAGTAAAAAGCTAAGTGTATCAAGATGCTCTCTGCTCTCTGAAGCATCATCTTTTATGGCAAAAACTAAAAACAACTATTATGTCAACCAGTGAGAAAAAAAAAATAAGAAATGGTTATGTCACCTTGAGGAATGGAGGGCAATTATGGAAACCTATAATGAAGCCTAGGGAATAACCTTTATAGCATATTGTTAAGTGAAAAGCAAGATGCAAAGGTATGGATAATGAGATCATATAAACAAGGACTAGAAATTAATGTGTAAAAAATAGTTGTATTAAGCTGGGAGGATTTTAACTTTCTCTTTTTAAATGTCTATTTTCTTTCTCCATTACTTTTTTCTCTAGCATCTATTATGTTCTCTACATATACACACTCTGGCTACCTACCAATCTTTCTATTTTTCATATAATTTCTATAAAAAGTATCCTAACTCCCAACCCTCCTGCACCCTCATCACGCTTTGATGAATCTTTTTGCTTTCTTCTGTCCTTCTTTTCTATTTTTGTCTTCTTGACTTAGCCTGCCTTCAAAGAACTTTAGAACAGCAGATGTAAGGGAACCCTTGGAAATAATGACCTCTTCTGTAAAACTGTTACTGGATTTGAGGCTCAGAGGCTGGGGCCTAACTTACCTATGGATACAGCACTTAAAGGTCGCCCCAAGATACCTGCTCTTTGACTCCCAGTCCTTCACTTTACTGTTTCCCGTCCCCAGCTTACGTTCTAGATCTTCTGTTAACTCTTCTTATCCATTATTTGTCTTCATTTCTTTTCCTTAGTTCTTACTTCCTTCTTCTATTTTTTTTTTTTTAATATTTCTCATCTTTTATGCTCCTATCTCTTCCCCTTCTAGACCCTAATTGGTCTGGCCTTGACAATCACCCTGGGAGAGGCACTGAAGCCCCTAGCCAGGGCCCAACAGATCAGGGGCCACATGTTCTCCTTAAACCCTCCCATTAAAAAAAAAAAAAAAAAGAAGAAGGAAGGAAGCAGTAGTAGGGAGTAGAGAGGCAAGTCCAGGTCACTGAGCAATTACCAATATTAAAATAAACAGTTCAGTCATTGTGAAAGCCTGAAATTTACTCATCATTATTCTCAGGCAGTCTTGTCAGCCAGAAAGGTAGCCTGAGCTGCCATCAGCCAGCAGAGGTTGGAACCAGGTAAGTGGGCACCAAACAAAAGTCTCCACAGGAGCTCCATTTCAAGGAACTTAGTTGAACGGCCACAGATCCCCATTCTCCTTACCCTCGTTGAATTCACGGCTCAGCTCATGGTTGGGGCACCTTTTCACCACTTCAGTGACGTGCTCGGCCTTCTTGTAGACAGGCATGGCACGGATGACGGCGCCCTGAGGGGGTGGGGTCATCACCTTGATTTGGATGGGGCATGTCTTCGCAATCTGGCAGTACAGTTTCTTCAGTTCAGTGGAATACTGCTTAGAGATGAGCCAATGGTGGAGGAAAGAAAAGAAACAATAGGAGACACTGTTCAAAATACCTGTTCAAAATCAGAACAAGGAACATGCATCTACTTTCTGTAAACACATACCTTTATAGCTGCCTGTATGAAACCGAGCAGGACCCTGTGGGGCTCCTGGGTAGAGAAGCCTTTCCAGGTCCCCCATTCCTTGTTTGTAGGGAACAGACTCTAGCCTCCATGACCCTCCCTGAGCCCCAAAGGGAAGTTTCAAACATTTGCTAATCAGGGAAGGGAGAGGATGCAGAGACAAATGAGGAACAGCCAAAACACAATAGTGCAGCCTTGGGGCAGGTCCTGGCTCTGCCTCAAGGGATCCACAGAACAATATCTTTGAGCTCCTTACAGAACCAAAACCCCCAACAAATGGAGTTAGCATTCTTCATTCCAGAGAAGACCACTTGAGGCCAGATTAAAGCAACCAGAAAAACTCATCAGACTACCTGAGACCAGATTAAAGGAGTGCAGCCTCTGCACACATCCTAATCTTATCAACTCTGCCCTTGAACCATCACTATAAAACTCCTCACCAAATCCTCCAGGGTTGGGTCACACAGTTATTGAGGGCAGGAGCCCACTCTGCCCCCCTTTGCCTGGCAAAGCAATAAAGCTATTCTCTTCTACTTCACCCAAAACTCTATCTCTGAGATTAGATTCGGCACTGGGGTACAGAGGCTGAGCTTTCGGCATCACGTTCACCGTTGGCTACTATACGCATGACATCTAGCAATCTTATTCGAGGGGATTACATTCATTGATCAAATTAATCATTTCTTTCCACTTTAAATAAAATCCTATGTCTACAAACTATTTCACATTTTATCAAAACACATTTATGTGATTATTTCCTGTTATCTTCTCTTTAGGATGAAGAAAGATATTCTCAGAAATATTTCAATGATTAACACTATGAACAGCTTTACAGAGTACCAGAAACTAAATGGAAAAACAATGTCCTCATGTACTAAGTATTATTAAACAGACTATAATTAATTCCCCCCTTATAATACTCATAGGAATTAGGGTTTATGGAAAAAAATGTTTTAAGATAGAATATCTGGCAGATAGCGAAGACATTTTACCTGAGGTCAACCAACTAGAAAACTGCAAAGCAAAATTTCCCGCAAATGGCTGCACTTATCTTCTAAGGTCATAGCCTAAAAGAATGAGGGATCTGGAAGGGGCCACTTGGTCATACGCTCTCATGAAAGAAGGACTGCTCTACTACAACACAGCAAAAAGATTATCTTTTCACTCACAAGTGACTGAAATTTTTCCTCCCCACACTACCTTCTGTAGGGAGAGGAAGTTCAGTGGTTGGTTGACTGTAAAATTAGAAAACAGGGTGGAGAAAGCATGACACCTTGAAGAAAAAGTTCCATCCTTGATGTTTCCTCTTCCCACCTCTGAAACCGTATAGAAAGTCTACATTCTAATCCTTACACCATCTTAAACCTTATCACCCCTGTTCTCTGGGTCAATGCCTCATCACTGCATTCCTCCTCATTCTGATGTTGAGTGAAACCACCCAGGTAGTGGAATTGCTGGCCAAGAGCAGGGTACCTAGTAACACTTACCCAAACAAAGGTAAACAGACACACACAGGTTACAATCCTAAATTGGCAGCAACATCCTTCCAGGGAAAAGACACTGGGGAGCAGGAGCCAGAGTGGCAAAGGGATTCATTATTGCTATGTTCCAACCCAACTCTGAATAGAGGCAAATGTCCCATGGAAAAACACATTTAAAAGGGCTTCCCTGGTGGCGCAGTGGTTGAGAGTCCGCCTGACGATGCAGGGGACACAGGTTCGTGCCCCGGTCGGGGAGGATCCCACATGCCGCGGAGGATCCCACATGCCGCGGAGGATCCCACATGCCGCGGAGGATCCCACATGCCGCGGAGCGTCTGGGCCCGTGAGCCATGGCCACTGAGCCTGCGCGTCCGGCGCCTGTGCTCCGCAACGGGAGAGGCCACAACAGTGAGAGGCCCGCGTACCGCAAAAAAAAAAAAAAAAAAAAAAAAAAATTGCTTTACCTCTTCCTTTTGAAATATAATATTTATTTAAATAATCTTTCTTTTTCTCCCAAGCATTTCATTATATGAAATTTTCAGTTAAAAATTTCCTAATACTAGACGTGTATTACATAATTGTTTCTCCATGCCCACAAGTCAAGGATTAAACACAGCAAAAGGGTTTTATATAGCGTGAAGAAATAGGAAGCATGCCATAAATCAACCACAGAAAAAAAATTCTACTTGGGAAACACTGAATGAAATCTAGGTGGATATTTTTCCTCTAGTGTTTTTAACCAATGACTTTACAAATAAAGACAACGTCTTAAAGCATGTTATGAACTCATTTTTATTGAGAACTCTCAGAAAATAAGCATATCTGTTTGTGTTTTAACTAAACTAGGAGATGTATAATCTGAACATGAGTTTCATAAAATGCACCTCAGGAAAGATGATTGTAAAAAAAGTTTGTCAGCTAACACCTAAAGGCAAATAAGGCACCCATCCAAGCGTGTAAAGATTGCAAGAAAAGAAGGATAAGTAGGACAGTTAAGAAAAACGTTCTGTTTCAATAGCTGATATACTGTAAATCACACTTGACAGACTAAAACGTAAAAGTACTAAGAACAATCTTAGGCATCATCAGGTTAAATCTTCACTCATCCTTAAGAGGTGGGAGGGGGAATCTAATTTCTGTGTTTCAGTAATGATATTCAATAATAACTTCACCATTTTCTGAGCGCTGGAGTAAGAAATTTAATCTTCACAGAAGCCTAATAGGAAGGTACTACGGATCTACAATCTCTTATCTGAAACCCCTGGGGCCAGATGTTTCAGAATCCAGAACTGTTTAGATTTTAGAAAGGGAGTAGAGTTCATATAGCGTATGTTATAAACACCTCCAGGAGGATTTAGTGGGCCACCCTATAATCAAATCTTAATATTTCTGCAGAATCCATGAAGATTCACACGAAGTAGGAAATGACCATAAACCCTCAATGTTCAGGCCAGGTTTCACCACCACCTGAGTTTGCCACGAACTTATGAAATTAAAACAAAAGCAAAGCAACTTTTGTTTTTCAGAGTTCTTTGAATTTCAGAATTTCAGATAACAGATAATGGATCAGTATTATTATCCCCATTTTATAGATAAGAAGAAGGCAGAGGACTTGCCTGAGGTCACAGAGAAGATCTGGTTAACCACCAGGATACAGGAATCACCCATAGTCCTGGAACAGCAGCTCCTCATCTCTCATTCTCTCGGCCCTGCAGTGCATATTTCTGTACTTCTACTTTTTTTCTAATTCTCAAACGTGTGGCTATTTGCCGAATCAACCTAAGAGGTACACAATCTTCTCTAACATTAAAATGGAGCTCAGAAATGATCTACTTACCATCAATAATTCCTCTTTATTTATGTCTCAGTATAATAATGTTTGCTCATTTCAGTGCAGGGAGAAGCAGCAAGTGATAGAAGGGAAACAATCCTGGACTAGGAGGAGGCCGACCTAGAGTCTAGGACCAGCTGTCTGTCAGTAATTCTATTACGGCTCTGGGGAATTCATGAAAGCAGTCCTGCTCTTTCGCATGGTGTATGAAGGCCCTTTGTGTTCTGGCTTCATCTTTCTCTCATTCCCTCCCCCCACCCCCCAAACACACGCACTTCCCACTCCCATGTTGTACCCATGCAAACCTCATCATGCCTCAAACGCACCATACATTCATCAGCCACAATTCAAACATATTTTCCTTCTGTTCTCCACACCGTGCCAGGAAAATTTAGATATTACTCTTAAGCTAGGGCTGCATCTGGGGCTGTAAACCATATTTTCCAATTTTAGTGATGAGGGTTTACTACTGACTAAATCTAAATGTCTGACCAGGGCCAGGATACGTTCCAGTTGTTGCTTCCAGTTAAACTTCCAGAACTGCTGTTCAGTAATCAGAGGGGCTGAAGTGGTCTGGCATGGTTCCTTCTTGACAAAGCCAAGTTTCTGCTACTCTATTTCCTTCATTATTTGCAAATTGGTTCTGTGATGACATTTAATATTTTTCCGGTACTAAATTCAGTCTCCCTGGCCTACAGTGTATTCATAATTCCTTCGACTTGCCCACTTCCCCCACCAAATAGTCACTATCATCTTCACCAATTTTCCATGCTTCTCCAAGATCACTAAAAACGGGAATCTAATTTACGCCAAGATTTTAAAATACCCTGGTGATTCAAGTCAGCAGAGACTACAAATTGGAATACATCTGGATTCTTTGAATGTCTCTCTTCCTCTCTGGGGCTTTGAAAATTGACCTCTAAAATGCTCCCAAACATTGACCTGAGATTCTGGAAATCTAAAGACCAATTTCTTCTTTGGGGTATGTATGCTTTGTTTTCCTTTAATCAGCTTTGAAGTGTAATTTACTATAAAATACACCAATTTTTAAGCGTACATGTTGGTGACTTTTGACACGTGTATGCTCTAATGTAACCACTATCATGAGTAAGATACACACTATTTCCATCCCCTCCCCAGCCTTCCCTGAGTCCCCACCCCTCATCAAAATTATCTTTTTCCCCTTTGCAGTTAATCTTCACCCCAACCCATTCTCAGGCAATCTGTACCTGCTTTCTCTTGTTACACTTTTGCCTTTCTAAATTTTTATAGAAATGGAATAATACTGTCCATTATGTGCCTGGATTCTCTCACTTAGCATAACGCTTCTGAGATTCACCGATGTTTTTGCATGTATCAGCATTCTATTTTATTATTGAATGGAATTCTATTATTTATCAAGTCACCAATTATTTCCAGCTTTTATTTACTAGGAATAAAACTACAGTTGGTTTCCATATCTGGAGGTTCCACATCCACAGATTCAACCAAGCATGGATTGAAAATATATGGAGGAAAATTTTTCCACAAAGTTCAAGAAAGCAAAACTTGGATTTGCCATGCCAGCAACTATCTACATAGCATTCACATTGTATTAAGCATTATAAGAAATCTAGAGATGATTTAAAGTGTAAAAGAGGATGTATGTGGGTTAAATGTAAATGTTATACCATTTTATATAAGGGACTTGAGCATCTGTGGATTTTGGTATTCACTGGGGGTCCTGGAACCAATCTCCCATGGATATGGAGGGACAACTGCATTATGAACATTTATATACAAATCTTAGGACATATGTTTACATTATTTTGGATAAGTACTGCAAGCGTGATTGCTGATTAAGTGTATGCTTAACTTCATAAGAAACTTCCAAACTGTTTTACAAAGAAGTTGTGCCATTTTACATCACCACCAGCAGCGTATGAGGGCTTCATATCCTTGCCAGCACTTGGTATTGTCAATTTCAATGCCATCCTAGCAGGTATGTAGTGGTCCTCACTGTGGTTTAAATTAGCATCTCCCTGATGTTTAATGATCTTGAGTATCTTTTCATATACATATATACTTTGTTTATATTTAATATAATGAAAAGTTTAAAATATAAATATATTTATATTCACTTTATATTATTTTTATATACTTATTTGCTATTCTTTTCTGAAGTGTGTTCAAATCTTTTATACTTTTTAAATTTTCATTTTTTAATTGGGTTGCTTGTGTTCATAATTTGAGTGAAAAGAGTTCTTTATGTATTCTGGATACAAGTCCTTTATGTAATATAAGTTAAAAAATCATATATTTTCTCCCAGGCTATAGATTGCCTTTTTTACCCCACCTCTGTGCTTTTCCAAAACAGTTAATTTTAAGAAATTATCACTATTTTGCTTTTAAGGCACATGCATTTTGTGTCCTAAGGAATTCTGATCTAATTCAATGTTAGAAGGATTTTCTACGTTTTCCTGCAGAAGTTTTATAATCTTAGCTCCTGCATTTAGTCCTATATCTACTTTCAGTCTCCTCTTTCTCTCCCTTCTCTTCCTCTTTCTCTTCTTCTTTTTAATGGATATTCAATTGTTCCAGCACAGTTTGTTGAAAAGATTATATTTTCCTCCTATTGAATACCCTTGGCAACTTTTGTGAAAATTAATTGACCGTATGTGTTCAGGTCTTTATCTGAACACTGCCTTCTTTTCTATTGATCTATTCATACAACAGTATCACATTGTCTGGATTACTCTAACTTTATAGCAAGTCTTAAAATCAGGTAATCTAATTCTTCCAATTTTGTTCTTCTCTTCCAAAATTGTTTTAGCTATTCTAGGTCCTTTGAATTTCCATATAATATTTACAAGAAATATGTCAATTCCCACAAAAATGCCTGGTAGAATTTTGGATGAGACTGTGTTGAATATATAGGTCATCTTGACGACAATATCTTAGCAATATTGTATCTTCTAATCCATGAACATGGTATATATTTCCATTTAATTAGAACATGTTTACTTTCTCTCAGGAATATTTTATAGTCTTCATTGTGCAAATCTTGCACAAATTTGTTAGATTACTTTTTTAATACTTTTTTTTTTTTTTTTTTTTGCGGTATGCGGCCCTCTCACTGCTGTGGCCTCTCCCGTCGTGGAGCACAGGCTCCGGACGCGCAGGCTCAGTGGCCATGGCTCACGGGCCCAGCCGCTCCGTGGCACGCGGGATCCTCCCGGACTGGGGCACGAACCCGCGTCCCCTGCACCGGCAGGCGGACTCTCAACCACTGCGCCACCAGGGAAGCCCTCTTGAATACTTTTTAATTGTAAATAATACTTTAAAATTTTACATTTCTAATTGTATTTTTCTAGTACATAAAATATAATTGATTTTTGTATATTGACCATATATCCTGTCAATATACAAAATCTTTCTAAACTTATTAGTTCTAGTAGTTTTTTGTAGGTACAATTTTCTACATAGATGATGATGTCAACTGCAAGTAAAGCCAGTTTCATTTCTTCTTTTCTAACATGCATGACTTTTAATTTTTTATTCTTGTCTAACTACATTAATTGAACTATCATTCAATTTGCTATTGTTTTGTTTTTCTTCTTTAAATTGGTATCTTAGATCATTGATTTTAGACTTTCATATTTTCCTAATATAAGCATTTAATTCTACAAAGTTCACTTTAAGCACTCCTTTAGCTATATCTACAACATTCTGATGTATCTAATTTTTAACATTGAAGAACACATGAAGCATTTCTTTTTGGGGGGTTGGGTTCTATTATACTTCGTATCCAATGTAATAAGGGACTATACAACATTCTTGAGAGAAATAATTCTTTCTCTAGGTTTTTGGTTTGTTTCATGGATTCCACTTCTAGTTTGAACTTATTTCCCCTTTGCACATTTTCTTACCATTCTAAACAGATTTTTTTTCATTGTTCTTCCAAGGTTATATTTATCTCTAGCTAGGTTTTTCCTACTGACAGGTATCAAATCAAGAACCCAACTGATTTTATACCTGAAAAAGAATCTACTATAACTTAAGAATTTCTTTGGTGATCCAAGTCCACTGCATTGAATTTCCAGCAGCTTTTTGGGTGGATATTAAACATTCCAAACTTTATGTTTGAAATTATAAAGTTTCTCTCCCTGTAGTGCTGTTGCTATTAGAAGCAGTTATGGAGATTAAAAACTTATCCAACTTCTTTTTTTTAAATAAATATGTCTGTTTTCATAGTTATAACAGCATGTATACATAAAAAAATTATGGAAAAAAGAAAATATATGACATATTCCCCCTACCCAGAGATACATACCCCTAACATTTTAGACTTTTTCCTATACATGCGCGCGCGCACACACACACACACACACACACGCACACATATACACAAACTGGGGCATATCATAAAAAGTTTAGTATCTTTTTTTATTTAACATATCATGAGCCTGTTCTAGTTTTAAAATATAATTTTATGTGGTTATGTTTATAGTATTAAAAAGGGATATACTATGATTTATTTAAGCATGTTTTCTTTTATAGTATAAATTACTCCATTGTAAAAATATTAAAAATAACTAACACTGAAGAGCTGAAGAGCACATTTTAGTATATAAATCTTTAGTACATAAATTAATTTTAACTGAATCTCTTGAAACTGGATAATTGAGTCAATGTATATTTTAGCATTGTAGAAGTCTGAGGTCAATTTGAATTTTTTTCCTTTAAATTAAGCAAGCTGCTTATTTCTCCCTAGATATTTTCAGGATTTTGTTTCCTTCTTTATTCTGTTTTTGTTTTTGTTTTAAGTGAGAATGTTTCTAAATATATCCTTTTTTTTCTCAAAATAACTTGGAAATTGGTGAGCTCTTTCAACTTACATGCTTGAACTCAAATCAGTAAATTTCTTAGTTTTTCCTTTTTTTTACTTGTGTTTTTGTTCCTTCTGCTCTTATTAGTTTCTAGAAACATATAAGTCTTACTCTGGATATCCCTCTCTATCCACCATACATTTTATATACTCAAACACTAATTGTTGACATCTTTTTATTTTATTTGCATTCTGGGAAAGTTTCTCAAATTTGTTTTCTCTACCATAAGTATGGCTTTCTAGAGTTAATTCTGTTCTATTCTACTACAAAGAATTGAAATTCTTCTATTGCATTTCAATTGAACTTGCTTATCTCATCTATCACCCTTTTTACCTTATCCAGTCATCTTTTCATCAGAACTTGCTACTCTAGGTTTATTATTTTCTTCTCCAACTTTACAGTGCTTATGTTTTATTACTTTGTACTGAAGCAACATTTTAAACCTTTTTTTTTTTCAGTTTTTTCGATGCTTTTGCTTTCTTTGGTTCATTAAAATCATGTTCCCTTATGCTTATTTTTTTTTAAATACAGGCCCTTAATTTGCTTTTGTAGTTTTCCATGAATATAGCAAGCTATAGCAAGAGCTAGTATGGGCATCCTTTGACATTTTTCAATTCAGTTCCATACTTTTTAGGTAATAAATTTGCTACAGGAGACTGTCAATAGCTTGAGTGTCTAATTTAGTTAGGCATTTTTCTGGAATTCATAATATTTTAGTGGAAAATAAAATGTTGACTACCTTAGAATCTGCTAAGCAGTTGCCATTGCAAACTAGAAATCAAATCTATTTATCTACCCCTTTGCACATCATTCAATAACTATGGAACAAACATTTACTTGAGCACATACTATATGATGCCAGGTACTCTATTCTGTACTAGGAACAGACAGAAATAAGACTTAAAAACCCTCAAATGGAGAAACTTATGTATCCTCACTGTGTAGGATAGTCTTTAAAATGTAAAATAAATTGGAAGAAAAAATTACTCAGTCCTTACCCTCAAGTTGCTCACAGTTTAGAAGTAGAGTGAAATACAAACAATGCTATAGGTATGTAAAGTGCTATGGAATTACAGAGGATAGAGCAATTAACTACTAATTAATAAATTTGATATTTATTGAGAAAGTACTATATTCAAGAGTCTGTTTTAGGTTTGGAAATTCAGAAGTGAACAAAAGCAAAGGCTCTAAAGGTGCTCACATTCTAGAATAAACAAGTGAATACTATGTCAGATAGTGGATAAAGAAAATCAGAGTAAATTTAAAGGCAGTAGAGAGTCAAGAGCCAGGAGTTAGAGACCATTATATGAGGAAGACATTATTTTATCTAGAGTTGTCAGAGAAGAATACTTTGGTAAGTTGATAGTTAAAGAAAGATCTGAAGGAAGCATTGGAGTGAGCCATTCATACTCCTAGGGAAATTATGTTCCAATTACTGAAGACAGCAAGTGCTAAGGTTCTGGGGTGGGTATGTCTGTCATGAAGGCCAGTGTCACTGGAGAGCAGTGAACAAAGGATACAGTGATAGGGGATATGATCAGAATTTAGAGAGAAGTTGGGGCCCAGACCATGCAAGGTTTTTGGCCAGAGTAAGGATTTCAGTTTTCCTTGATGTGAGAGAGGAAGCCACTGGAGAGGTTTGAGAAGGTGACATGATCTGATTTGCATTTTAATAAGATTCTGGCTGTTATGTGAAGAATAAACTCTGTTGACCAAAGATGGAAGTAGAGAGACCAGCAAGGAAGCTACCGCAAATAATCCAAGTGAAAAATATGAGAGTGGCTTAGACCAGCAGGGGAGCTGGTGAAGAGCATCTGGTTTCCAGATATATTTTAACCAGATTCACTGATGGATTGGTTGGAATAAGAGAGAAAGAGAAAAGTAAATATATTCCACTAAAGCAGAGAAGAAAGGTTTTATAGAGGTAGTGATATTTAAACTAGGCCTTAAAAAAGACAAGTTATTCACCAACTAGACGGTACACCAAAAAACAGGAGGAAGGAAGAGTCAAGAGGCAGAGGGCAGGCTCTCTATGAAGAAAGAACATCATGAGTACAAGCAAAGAGATGTTAATATGGTTGAAATAGAGATGTGCTGGGGGAAGAAGGAGGAGAGGCAGAGCAGAAAGCAATGAGGCTAAGCGAAGAAGGCAGCTACCAGATTCAGAGGAGACTTGGATGTCACAAGAAACAGGTGGACTCTACCAGCAGGCAAAGGAGAGTCACTGACGATTGCAAAGCAGGGTAAAGACCTAATCAGTGTCTATGTAGTAAGTAAAACAAAGCTGATAGGAGCAAGACTGAGGCAAAGTAGGGAGAAGGGAGACTTATTAGGACCCATTCAGACAAGAAATGAGGGGAGCCTAAACTAGAGCAGTACAAATGAAGAAAAAGGTGAAGAGATGGAAGAAATATTTTGGAATTACTAAAACTCAGTCTTCTAGCTTTCATCGTGAAAGATACGCATGGAAGTACCGAAACAGGCCAAGAACTATTATTCATTAGAACTAAAGTGCTTGCAAAAATAATATGTCATTTTCTTATCTCTTTTCTAAAGTCAAAGTAGAATGAATGAGAGTTAGTTTTAACACAGGGCTCCCGACATTCAGGAGCAAAATGAGACAGGACTTAGTCATTGGACTCATCAACAGATAGAGAAAAGAAAAAATGATTTGTTCTAATTCCGGACAAGGAAAATAAAATACCATGAGGTAACACTGGAATTAACAGGCCAATTTTGTTGTAGAAGAGGAAAGGGCTTAATTCTTAAAGCCAAAAGCTTTGGAAAAGGACTCTTATCCAAAACCAATAATGGGAAGCAATATTTACTGGACTAGGGGTCAAAAGACAAGATTTAAACTCTGCCTCTTCAATTTATTCCCTGAGTCTTTATGCAGTTACTTCACCTCTCACAAACACAAAATAGAAAAAAATTATAATATGCAATATACATCTCTTAGAGTGGAGGAAAAAAATCACAGATATGAGAAGCCTTAGTCAATGGCAAAGACCAACATAAAAGGCATGTATGCATTATGATTATTACTGAAGCCTCCTATTTCTAAGATCGTCCACAGAAAGTGCTTAGTGTAGCTTAAGTAATCTTGGGAACACTGTGGAAACATGATTATTTCAACCTTTCAGGAACTGGTTGTTGCCAGATAATAAAAGTCTGCTAAAGTTTGAAGATTAACCATTTGCAATGAATCACACAGTTCATATTTATCTGCTAGTAATCACTGGGTTCTAAACTGGATTCAAGTTACTAGATTCATTTGTGTAAAAAACTAATGGATTTTGTTGATCTGCTTCCACACATTTGTAAAATATGCATGCATATATCCATAAGTACATGTAATATAATTTTATGTGAACTTAATATTTACTTACACTACACTGCTCAAAATTTAATCTCAGTGGTCTGGCATTTCTATTTCTCATGTTTTTAAGACTTATTCATGTTCTCACATACAGATGTATTTCCTTCATCTTAATTGTTGGAAGGAAAGAAGGGATTGAAGTGGAATGGAGGGAGATCTTTTGCTTTATCTGCTATATTTTATTTAAAGAAAAGATTTGAAGCAATATGGAAACATTTTGGTAGATATTCAGATGTCTAACTTTACTTGTTTTTTATATGCTTGAAATATTTCCTAATTAAAATTTTTCTTAAATGAATTTAGCATGGGCAGCACCAACCTGTAAAATCATTGCAGACTTATGATTTTAGAAGACACAGAATATAGAAATAAGATATTAGAACCCAGAAGAAACATTACAGCACATCTTGTCTAAACCTGCTTCTCTTGATTTTCAGATACAAAAGTTAGGTTTAGAGAGGTGAAGTTAGGTCATTAATTCAACAAGTATTTATTAAGCAGCTGCTTCATGACAGGCTCTGTCCTAGGTTCCAGGGAACTAGCAGTATTCCTTACCCTAAGGGAGTTGGTTTAAAGGAAGCACTGACATTAAATAAATTATTTCTAAAATTGTGACATATGTTCTGAAAAAGCAGAGGGAAACAGGATAAAACATGGGGCTCTACTTAGTCCCGAGGGTTAGGAGGGCATCCCTGAAAAAATGATTTCTACTGGTTGCTCAACTAAATCTAGGCAACATGGGAATAAACTCAGATTTTCCTACTTCTGAAAAGCGCATATTTTTTACAACTTTAACATACTCTAATGATTGAGTTTCCACACACACAAAAAATTGACATTTTAAACCAAGGATTTGGTTCTATGCTTCTTTTATTGACTCACCTGTTTCAAGGAATTTTTAGTGTAAGACACATTTGCTAAGCTTTTCTTAGGTTAGATCAGGAAAAGCTTAGAAATCATTTGGTCCAGACACTACAGTTACAGAGGAGGAGCCCAAGAGGAATTGATTCCAGAGAGGAAATGAGACTTGCTTAAATCCATTCAGCAATAAGGACCGTCTTGACATAAAGACCATTGTTCCTCGCCATGCATCATGCAGTTGGCGCTCATTGTATGGGGCCAAAAGGGAACTGGTGTATTTGGTGGCAGAGTGAATTTATATAAATGCAATATGATTAGAAAAACAGATACAAAGCTCAGAGGTCATCTAAAAAATAAAATATGACCACCAATTTCCTACAGGAGTACAATATTCCATAGTGCTTTTTCGACCCAATATCACATTCTTTTTAGTTTAGTAAATGTTTCTCTAGAAATTGAGATCTTTCTTCCCTATTTTGTAACTATATTCTCAGAATGGGATCTTGAACAAAAGAATAACATGAAATGCCCACCAGTTTCTTTAAGAACCAATTCTACTCCAGCTGATCCTAGGTTTGATAAGTCAGCAGTGGACTGTACTAATCTTTGTACCTAGTTAGGTAAGACTGCACGTGAACTTGTGGCTGCTTAAATTATGCAAATCTTAATGTGAAATTAGAAGATGAAATACTGTGATGAGAAGAAACAAGTAAAGAAAGCACATGTGAAAGAATTTTCTTCCAAAGATAGAAGTATCTGATCTCTCCAAAGAAGTCATGGACTTCTGACACTCACTCACTGAGGAATTTCAGGCAATGCATAGGATCTCCCTGAACCCTGAGCCAATAATCCACAGGGCGAGAATGAGGAAGCTCTGTTAGATGATCTATAATGTTTCTTCTATTTTGAATATTTTATGATCTGGTACAAATCTGTTACAGACACCAGTTACCAGGTTCACATTGGCAAGGTAACTCTTTATAAAGAGTGTGGAAAACAAAGCATTGATCATCTTTCTGATTCCAGATCGAAAATATATAAAAGAGTAGGAGTCAATGTATGTACTTACGTGTATGTATGCACATTCGAGAGTGTGTTTATTCCTAGGAAGTACTAGCCTACAAGCAAGAATGAAGAGGCAAATTTTGGGGTGGGCCTCAACCAAATTTCCTCTTACACAGTCTTGAACATCCACAGGAGCAAAGTATTTCTACAGTGGTATGGAACAGAGATGCCTCAAAACTAACACATGAAATAAACTCTTTGTTGCTATACACTATCCCTGACAAAATGCAAAAGCAAGCTTTGCCTAAGTTTTGTTTTGGAAGGGAAGGGGAGGGAAGAGGTTTGGTGTATTGAGGAGTGAGCTGATCAAAGCCAAATATCATGTTCAAATAAAATAACTCCGGGGATTTTGGAAAACAAGAGTAAATTCAGCTCCTTTGCTAATAACATGTTGCAAAGAGAAGGGGGGAAAAAAGCATTCCACTAACTATGTCCCACCGTCACCACCTGCCTCAGTCGACATACTATATTACACGCTCTTGGCTGCCAGACTGGTAATTCAGTATCACAATGCATAGAGATGCCAGCTAATATCAGCACACACCTGCGTAATTTTTTAACCGCTCTCTTTCCTAAAGGTGGAACAAAGACCCTTCCTCCCCACTCCATCAAACAAAACAAAAAACAACTTTACTCTTTCAACCTGTTCCAGAAGAAATGCCACACTATATGAAAATCCCAATTGCGAGGCTGCCTTGACCCACAATTCTCCAAGAATATGGATAGTATAAACAAATCAATAATTATATAATCCACCTTACTACTCAAGGGAAGCAATTGTGTAGGGTAGCATCAATTCCATCCTGATGCTACAGTGCCAGCTTCCAGATAAATCCACATCTGGCATGCTGTCATGCTAGAAGAAAATGTTTTAAATTTTTTCTCATGTAATACTATGTACATTATGACCTACTACTGGCCATTAGCCCACAGAACTAACCTTAGCATATAAAACCAGACGCAGGTGAGGTCCATTAAGACTTAGGGCCAATTACCTACTCTGAAGATGGCTGGGTCGTAAAAGGAGAGTTAAACCTAAGCTAATGCTTAAAAACATCAGTGACATTTCTGGCCTTCTGCAAGAATTTGGGTTGATTAAAATTAACAGAAAAAATAATGAGACTTACAGATAATCTAAAAGACAACTACCATTCACTAACAGGAAATGCTAGGTGCACTTCTAGTTTTTAATTCTTTTTTTCAGAGAGTTCAAAGAATACAAGAGGTGAAAGGCGTGGGTCTGTGCTACCTTAAATAACGTAAAATATTTGGCAGGGGGCAAAAAAAAAAGTAAGCTCAAAAGCTGTCACGACAGCGTTCATCCACGCTCAGCGATCAACAAGTACGAAGCCTGCCTTAATTTAGGCAGAGCAATCCTAAAACGTTCAGTGACTTAAATTTTTTTTCTTTTCTAAACTGTACTCTTGGGAAGTGCCAAATTTAAAAGGCCCTTTTATAAGGGTAAGAGGGTGATGAAATCAATAATTGGAATAGTCGGGAAAGAAAATCATACAAAGCAGATGGGGTATTCAGAGAGGACACAATTAAGTGACGGCAATTGCTTTGGCAGGGGAAAGATTAATAAGGGGGAGAGATGAGATACTTGAAAATAAAAATATAAGGGTCAAAACCTAATTTTTGATCAAGAGGCTTTGGAAAATTAATGATAAATAACCAATTCACTAAAATGGAAAAAGAGTCTTAGCTAGAAAGAAATAGACACAGCTTCTGTATGAGCTGCTTGAAATATACTGAATAACCTTATATAATTGCATACATACTGTATATATATTGAATAACCTTATATAACTGTATGAGATAATTATATGCTATATTCCGGATTTGTTCTCTACAAATAAACTCACTTGAGAAACTTTATAAACCTCACATCTAGGAAGAGAGGCTTTAAAAATAAAATTAATAATTAAAAAGTAGCCACTTCAAAGGTTTTAGTGAAGTAAATACACTCTAAACAAATATCAGTCTAATGTTCTATGACGGATGGCAAACCGAAACACCAAAAATGAAAAGAGGGAGTGAATGAGGGTATATGGTTTGGGGCTGGGTTGTGGGTGTCCTCTTGAAAAGCCAACTTTAAAAGGTTCGGTGGAAAACCAAAATAGCGTTCAAGAGCCAACTAATTACCCTCCTGTGACTAGACCACAATTTTATCACCTCATTTCTGAACTGCATGTGTATACTGGGGCAGTAAATATTGCCTAGAGAGCTGTGGACAGGAAGTCAAGAGGACAGGGCTCTGGTCCTCCACCTGCACCACGATTTCCTGCAGCGTCTGAGGCAAATCATTTCCCCTCTCGGGCTTCAATTTCTTCATTAGCAGCTAAGGTATTCCACTTTGGGCTACATCGACTTCAAAGGAAGGGAACTCTGCAAAGTGAGCTTGCAAACAGGACGCGGGCCACCATATCCTATTGGATCTATCCTACTGATCAGGCAGGTGGAGATCCCCAAATTGGCCCCAGAGTCGTCTGGCATGGTATTCACTTCTTCTCCACGTCTCCCTTCCTGCCACAGTCGTCTAGCTGCCAGACATGTACGATTTGTGCTCTTAATAGTTTAAGAGAAAAGAATCCTTCCTCCAAGCACTTTTCTTGATGGCCCCAGCCAAAGGGCCGCCTGTTGCCACCTGTCAGTTGTGGGGATTAATTACCTGAGCCGAGGCTGGGAGAGGCACATTCTTCCTGGGGCCGCGCCCACAGATGTTGACATCAAGCAGGTGGGCTGTCTACTACCCGCTTACCATGAAGACCAGCCGGGAGCCCACGGGGCCTGGCAGGTGGGGCTGAGGGGGGACACTCAGACTGCACCACAAAGCAGCTATATCTTGGCAGAGAGGAACATGCCCTGGGACCTCTCCAGGAGGCCACAGGCAGCTCTGTGGCCAGCCCTGGACACCAGCCTGGCCCAAAGGAGGCAGCTGCAGCCTCCCTGCTGGAGGGCAGCATTTTGGCACCGACCTTGGAAAGGGGTGGGGTTGGAGCCTGCCAGCCTCATCCTAGCTGCCTGAGGGTGTGACTTTGGACAGCCAGTTGAAAAAGATTTGACAGTCCTGATTGGTAATTTTGCAACTTTATCTCCCCAGGAGGGTAAACTTACCTTTCATTTAGTGTCTCTTGTCAGTGCCACCCCCTGACTAGTAATCCCATTCACAGTGACCTTCACAAAGCAGACACTGGAAGGCATTTGTCAGAGTGACTGGTATACAGCAGGTGCTCAATAAATGTCAGCTGACCTTTAGTGTTCTCTGAAGTCACAACAACCATGAGGAGACGCCTGTAGTGAGAATGCTCTCCTTTTTCACATGTGTAGAAACTGGGGCTCAAATATTTAAAGTGACACTCCAATAAATGACAGAGCTGAGGATGAACTTCAGGGATTTTGTCCTCTTCTCAGTGCTGATTAAACACCTGCAAACAAGTCTCCTGACTCCCTGTCATACTCCATGTCCCTCAATAAAACAAACCTGGACGTCCCCCAGTGATACAGGAAGATACAATTATCTGGGAAGTGAAAATGCTTCTAGCAACAACCATGGTGGGCAGAGAATTTTTACCCCTCGCCCCACTGGACAAACCTAGTTTAATTCTCCAACAGACAGATGAGAGAACAAACTCAGAGGAAAGGTCACACCAGAAGTCAGCAATGGGACAGAATTAGAGCCTGTGACTCCTAACTTCCAACCCCGTGATCTTTTCACTGTAAACCATTCATTCCTATACCTCTTCTTTCTAAGAAGGTGTGATCCAGGCTCATCGGAGACCCTTCTGGGCACACACACACTGTAGGCGAGAGACGATAATGCCAACCACCGGCTTCCCTTCCACTGCCGCAGTGGCATGCCTGGCTGACCACGCCACCCTCCAGGGCAGAGCTCTGAGTTTCAGCCATCACTTACCCTTAAGGGAGAGAAAGTGTCTTCCTTCCCCCTCAGGGTGACTCATTGTTCCCAATAGCCTGCAAAGCCCTGGGCTTCTACATCTGTCACTCCTCTTCCCTTGGGGCACAAACCTGATGCCCCCACTCCTTCCTCAGCTCCCACCTTGGCATATCAACAAGGCAGCCTCTGGGTTGTGAAGGCACCAGTCCTGCCCAGAGCTCGGGCCACTGCCCAGCAGGAATGTGTGCCAGTCCCTGGTCCAGGACACTGCCTCACACTGTGGATCCCAAACTAGCAGGAGTTCCTCCTCAGTGGCTGTCCTTCTTCAACCCCTGGACACTAGGGTTGAAGTGTCCTGTACGTCCACATGCACGGTCTGGTGTTCTCTGTTAAAAAGACTCACAGTGCACAGTTCCTAAACCTCTATTCCCTGCTGAAGGCTGTGTCTTTGCAGAGAACAGAAACACGTTTAGAACCCATTGACTGCTAGAGGCACTTAGAGTCCTACCCTACATCATGGCCCAGGCATCCTTTGCAAGATGATACCCATCATATCTGGTCTGTTGTTAGACTCATTGCTCATTTTGGAGTCTCACTTGCAAATTAACCCCAAAAGTGAGCCCTCTATTCCAATCATTTTAATGTGTTTGGATCTGTGAGAGACTCTTTTTACTGGAAGGCTAGAGGAACCAGTCTTATGAGAAGACATGGGAGAATATATCCAGAGAGTATGGAGGGTGATAGCATCTACTGATTTCCAAAAATGACACCATTGCTCACCCATTCATGGAGTCCTTCAGAGTTTATAGAACATTTTCATAAATGCTATTCATTTAATTCTCAGCTAACTCTGAGAAAATCACCTTTATCCCCTTTCTGTCGGAAGAAAGAGGCTCAAGTAGGTAAACTAGTTTGCTCACAACAAAACAAGGGTAGAAGAGAGAGTCAAGCCTCTAGTCTAGGTTTTAACGTCAAATCCAGGGCACCTACAGTACTTGTACACACATCATATGGTGCACTGAATGATGTCTCCCTGTGCATTTACAGAACCCTTGCTACGTTCAAGTCACTGTACTATATGCAAGGACAGGAGGAGGGGGGCGAGTCCCTACCCTCCAGAAACTTACCACTTGGGAAAGATATATATATCTTTATATCTATATCTATATCTATATCTATATCTATCTATCTATCTATATATACATACATAGCTGGCACAAAAAGCATATAAACTTAAACATTATTTTGTGAAATAAATAATGAAACAAAAAATATGAAAATAATGAAACAACAAAATAATGAAACAACAAAAATAATCAAACAACAAAAATACCAAAGCGCTTTCTGGCTTCAAAATCCCAGGTTAGGGCTTCCCTGGTGGCGCAGTCATTGAGAGTCCGCCTGCCAGTGCAGGGGACACGGGTTCATGCCCTGGTCCGGGAAGATCCCACATGCCGCGGAGTGGCTGGGCCCGTGAGCCATGGCCGCTGAGGCTGCGCGTCCGGAGCCTGTGCTCCACAATGGGAGAGGCCACAACAGTGAGAGGCCCGCGTACCACAAAAAAAAAAAAAAAAAAAAAAAAATCCCAGGTTATTGGGATGTAGGACATTGCAACAAATACCCTCTAAACCCTTACTGTATGTGCTTACCCTCCCCCATTTCTCCCTCCCTTCTCTTTCACACACACACACACACACACACACACACACACACACACAGCTAAACTGCTTTTAGAACATCAAGAGTTTAACAGATTTTTATTTTGAGAAGAAAAGATAAACAACTCAATCCATTCCTAAAACGATGGTACAGCTTCCAATTTCAGGTTTCAATTAGTAGACTGAATTATGACTAAATATCTACAGTTTTGAGGATTACTACACGGAAAAGAAAATTTTAAGATCTGTATCTTTCAATGAACCACAACATTCGCCATCCTAATGCTAAAATGTTCTGAGTCCTGAGCACTGGTGATATAGCTGCAGGAACAGGACCCACATTTGATGTCTGTTAAAAAACAAACTAACACTTACTGACATTAAGTCTAGGCACTTCGCTAAGTTTCTTATGTCTGATATCATCTTCACGGTAACCTGTGAAGTAGATATTATTGCTCTCACTTGCCAGATAAGTGAATCGAGACTCAAAACGGTTAAATAATTTGCCCAATCTTTCAGAGCTACTAAGTGGCAGGGACAGGTTCAATTCCAGGGCCCCCTGATGGCAGCGCCCTCGCTCTTAACCTGTACAGCAACAGCTCGGGGTACTAGGGAAACAACAGTCTGACCCCCTGCAAACCCCTGTGTGGTCAGCTGAGTGGTGCAACCTGCCCGAGCCTCTGGCTCCTCCTCTCTAAAACAGAGATGATGCCACCACCCACCATAAGCTTGTTGTGAGGGTTAAATGGGGGAAACCCTGCAGTGTCTACAGCCCAGTGCTGGGTCCCGGGCAAATGCTTGACGAATAGCAGCCCTCAGCAGTTATTTCCACCGTGCAGCTCTATTGCTAGATCAGCGACCAGCAAAATTATTTTAGTGACACAAAGACTTCAAAACATACTTCTAAAGACTAATCTTTGACTCAAGTCCTAGCTAATGTATGGGAAGATATGTTTCTGGGGTGAATCAGGAAATAAAGAAAGTAGAGGCGGAAAGACAAAAAATTGGAAGGCGGCTTTATCATTGTAACTGAAATCAATGAAACTGGATTCTTCATTCTATTTCTGAGGTTCCTAATAGTGCATCATGTTTTATTATTGCTTCTGTGTGGTGGCAGCAGCGTCTCTTCTTGTGCTTCTATCTACGATATTTAAACTGTAATCCTACTGTCCCGTCCTTCTGATAGGAACTAAGTCAGATTAGCAAAGAGTGTTAAATCACTCCATGAAACAGGACCAACAATAATTGTTGAGAATCATTGTTACTCTGATATTTTATATCCTTCATTCCTTTCA
Organism: Delphinus delphis; assembly: GCF_949987515.2. Classification (NCBI taxonomy): domain Eukaryota; kingdom Metazoa; phylum Chordata; class Mammalia; order Artiodactyla; family Delphinidae; genus Delphinus; species Delphinus delphis. Next base: position 77,951,878 of record NC_082686.1, read on the forward strand.
TCTCAGAGAAATGGATGCCCAGGTGTAAATATAATAGGATTTAAAAATGAGGGAAATGAGTAGCAAACGGATTTCAAAAAAGACACCATGCTTGCTGATCTCCTTCGACTTTCTGTATTTTTATTACAACTTTTAAGTGTGCTACAATGAACTTGAGAAAAGTTTAAGACACTTTAGGGTTCCTTCAACTACAGCTGTCCCTAAGGTTCCAACAATAAGATGAATTTCATTCAAGGCTACACCATCTTATAGACAAATTGCTGAGTTTCTTTATTCTACATAAATACAGGAAGTCAGCCTTCTGAAATACTGAGATCCTAGGAGTATTGTTAAGATACTGCCAAAAAGGCAAGACGAAACTTAATAAATTAGATCAGATTTGCCCTTGAATACCTTTAGTTCAAGTCTTAAACTTTTGCTCTCCTCCCCCTTTTTAAATAAATCCATAAGAACTAAAATAATTTTGAGATGTCTATTTCCATGCTGGATAATTAGGGACTGCGGGAGCCACGAATATGTTTGTGTGTGTGTGTTTGCCCGGGGTGGGGATAGGAGGTGGTGAGTGGGGAGAGATTTAAACAAACCTTTACCTCTACTTGCAAGACCTCTTAAAAGCTTATCATAATGTTACTTCCTATTTCTTTAGAGTTCATTTGCCGAAGATGGAAACATGTATCATCTTGCTCACTTTTTCTTCATTCTTCATAAACTTAATATTCTCGTTCGCCCCAATGGGGAAAAGAATGCAACCTAACTGTCTTAGTTACGCCTTGGATTTACCAAGTGTATCTATTAAAATGTTTTAGAAATAGCAGGAAAAATAATAAAACAAACCTGTTAAGAGCAGCTGCCCTTGCCAACAAATTTGAAACATGACCAGGAAGGAAAAGAGAGGAAGGAAACAGATACGACACTTACAAAGAGAAAAGAAGGAAGAAAGGAAGGCAGGAAAGAAGGAAAAAATGGAGGGAGGATGGAGAGAGGAAAGGAGGCCCAAGAGGCTATGGAGGACAGTGTGATAGCTTAGTTTAAAACTGATGTGCAAACTTTTGTCACGCCACTAATGCTGAACTCAGTATAGTAAGAGGGATGAAAACCTCACTTCTGCTTAAAGAGTTGTCGTTTGAGCTGGGAACAGGATTGCCAGATACAATCCATCACACCCAGTTAAAATTTAATTTCAAAACCAATAAATCATTTTTTTTTTTAGCGTAAGTACATCCCAAATATGGCATGGAGTGCCCTCATGCCAAAAAAAATTTTATCTGAAATTCATATTTAACTGGACATCTTGGATTTTGTTTTGTTTTTATTAAATCTGGCAACCCTAGCTGGCATTAATCTACAGAAGTTTTAAGTTTTTATTATTGAAATTTTCAAATTTATTGAACCCCATTATCCATCACCTATCTTCCACAGTTATTAACATTTTGCCAATCTTATTTTAGGATGGAGGGAATTTTGACAGGCAGGAATGAGGGAAGAAAGAGAGGAATATCTTGGACAGAAGGAACAGCAGGAGAACAGGCATGGGGGTCAGAAAACAAAACAAAAATCATCTTCTGATGCCTGACTGTGGGTCAGAGTGTAGATTTGGAATCACAGCATACTGTGGGGAACACAATCCTCACAGAGGCAGAAGGCTTGCTCTCCTGTGTACAGATTAGTGTGTAATCTCAAGAAAAGTTACATAACTCTTCGGTTGAGAAGTGAGGATAATACCTGCCAACTTGACAGGTTTGTTATAAGGATTAAATGTGATAATATATATGTGTGTGTGTTGAAAAACATAAAGCATTTTACAAACAGAAAGGGATTATCGTTATTAGTGGTAGATTGGGCCAAAAAGGAACACTTTGATCAGAGCATGACATGCTTAGAGGTCAGTGTGAAGTCACCAACAATGGGCCATCCACAATCTTTGATCTGAGCTGTGTGTTGGAAAGATCCCTCTGCTGACCCTGAAGACGAAGAGTTGGGAGGAGCAGAGTTGGGGCCAAGTGCACTAGCTGAACCAGAGGCCTACGGGCTTGCTGCAGGATAGAGACATTGAGAATAGGTATGAGAGATACTGCCAAAACCATTATCAGCAAGACGTCATTGACTCTATGACTCTAGGGGAAGTGAGATGAGAAATGGTGGCATACACTGGCTACTTGATGTCATTATTTCTACAGGTCACAGTGCAAAACATTTTGGTTTGTCCAACCCAATACTTTCCAATCGCCTACTATCCCCAGTGCTAAAAGGTGTTTTCTGAACAAGTCCATCTCCCTTGGGTGAAATTGCTATTAATAAACGCTGATGACTCTTGCAAACCTCTAACACTTTGCGCACATCAGTTTCATATTATACGCCAATTTAAATCAGAAAATCTACTCTCCAAAGAGGGATTCCTGACATTCTAAGTTGCTCACATACATTTGATTTATCTCTTCAGGAGAACCAAATTAAAAAAAAAATCTCTTCTTCCAAAATTGACATTTTCTTGTGGAATGTGGATAGAACCAAGAGTGAAATCTGTTGAAAACAGCAAATACTCATGGAAATAAATCACTATCCAATCAATCAAAGAAGTGTGCATTCTGAGTACTTCCTTCAAAGACAGCTCTGCTGACGGTAACATCTGACGAGTAAGCCAAATCTTTCCTAACCCACTTCTATGAAACATCTTACAAGCAAATAGCTGCTAACAGAATGGGGACTAAGCATGTAGTAAGAACGTGTTGCAATGCTTTCGTTATACTCATTATATCTGAGACACCAGGTGGCTGGTATACACACACTACAGTCAATATTTCCACTCATTTTATCTTATTGGCCACCTGATTCATTTCCAGTTGGGACTTAGACAAAAAAAAAAAAAAAAAAAAAAAAATGCTCAAGGGATTCCCAATCAGAGGACTAAGGGGAGAGAGTAGGCAAAGATTGCTTGTTTTAAAGGCCTTCATAACCTACAATTTATTCTTCCCTCTTTTAGTCTGTTAGCATTAGGAGTTGAAGTTTATCAAATTTAACCATCCATCTGTATTCTGTCAAACTATACAAGTCATAGCTTCCTAAACTATGCAGAATCTGAGCTCACAGGAATTTAATTAGTAAACCCTATAACTCTATGTGTGTGGGATCCCAGTCTGGGCACAAGACTGGACTCCACCAAGGTCACAGTGAATCAGGGACATATCAGACTAAGAACTCAGGTTTTCTTTGTCATGGGACTCCTTTCATAGGACCAGATCACCCATCTCTATCCCAATCAAGGTGAAAATATTTTAAAATGCGTGATTCAGTTCTCAAAGTTGAAAGCTGTGTATCCTTTAACAAGTTTAGCAAAAAAAGAAAGGAAAAGCAAATATAAGAAGTCAACATCTAATTATCATGTTTGAACAAAATATCAAAATACACATGATATTTTTTTCCAAAAAGATGACCCATCCTAAGCAGAGAATTATGTTTCCAATGAAAGAAAGGGTGTGCTTGCTCTGTCTGGTGCACCAAACCAGTTGGATTATGGTCTTAATCACTATCGTAAATGAAAGCAACCTACAAGTTCAGGAACCCGCAGCCCAAGTGCTAGGAAGAATCTCTTCTGTGGCAACAACAACGGTACAGTCGGGGAGACACATGCACGGAATGTACACAGAATGAAGGGTCTTTTATTTTTGTTGCTTTTCAGCAGAAATCTCTAATGAACAATTCCTGATTTAGACTAAGGAGCCCGAGCAATCCCATGAACGTGAACGGCACAAAGCCCACTCCCCCGGCCTTCACAGGACCAAGCGGGTAAACTTAAGAATCTGTTTTCTAAATGGAATATGAATAAAGTCCCCCCAAGTCACTACTCTCCAAAACTTAAAAAAAAAAAAAGGAATCTGTCAGACTATCAAAGCATTGTCAGTGCCAGTAAAACACATCATTAAGGTGAGTAATTTTCCTGTTTACTTCAAACACTTTTTTTCCCAAACTCAAACCTGGGCAGGTCTGATCAGGTAAGGCTTTGGAACGAGTAAAAGCGTCCCCAGTTTCTACATAAATGCCGCAGGCCATGGGCAAGAACAAGTCTCAACTGAGCACTCCACAGTAGTCGAGCTTCCCGGCGCCTCCGGTCTTGTCTCCCTCATTCCTTACAAGTATCGTCATGTCTCCTAACCTTCAAAATCTGTTTTATCTGCAACACACATGTACACATGCGCACACACATCCCACCTGTTTTCTCCCTTTTACCTGCATTAATATAGTTGTACATTCTGAACAAAACATCTTCGGGACGATTCTTTATTTCCCGTGCATCTTTCAAAATAAAATATTTTCCACTTGAATTCATGGGTTCTTCATGTGAAGACAAACGGCAGAGTGCAAAAGGACAATTCTTTTCCAACTGCTAAAACTACTCTGATTTCGAAATCCAGTGGAGCAGAGACCTAACTTTTTTTTTTTTTTTTTTTTTTTTTGTGGTACGCGGGCCTCTCACTGTTGTGGCCTCCCCCGTTGCGGAGCACAGGTTCCGGACGCGCAGGCTCAGCGGCCATGGCTCACGGGCCCAGCCGCTCCGCGGCATGTGGGATCTTCCCGGACCGGGGCACGAACCTGTGTCTCCTGCATCGGCAGGCAGACTCTCAACCACTGCACTACCAGGGAAGCCCCAGAGACCTAATTTTCTGATTTTTTTTTTTTTTTTTTTTTAGGAAAACAGGTACTATTATCTTAAACAAAGGTTTTCAAGATCTACCTTCTATGCAAATGTATCTACTATGTAGTTTGTGTTTTCCTTCTTAAAAAAGAAAAAGAAATTGGAGAAAATTGCTATCTTGGAGGTGAGATTAATACTCTAGATTGGTTTATATCTGAGACAGGAAGTTAGAGTTACAATTTAGTCCTAGATCTATTTTGTCGATATGGACAGATCAGTAGATCTTGAGTTGACTTCCCAGTCTATAAAATAGATCATTAAAAAAAAATGTCTCTAGATCACAGGGGTATTGTTGAGTTCTACTGTTTGCAAAGCACTTTGCATTCTTTGGGTGAGAGGTGTTGGGCTTGTTATGAAGACACTGTACTTACATAATCCTAAACATGCTCACAAATTGGGGAGGTAGTTTTCAAGCCAAAGGCACAATGTTTTCTTATACTTAGAGATGAACTTATTTGCATACTGGTCTGAAGTTCTTATTCGCTCCTGTTCATTCACCCTGTTTTCTTCTGGATGTCATCACTGTCATCACTCCTGCTTTCTCCCGCCATACTTTCTTTGATTTAGGTACAACAGGGAAATGGGAAGGAAATTAAATAATGATACAGGGCTTAAATTGAGTGGAAGTTCCTATTATTTCCCTACCCCAGGGGCAGGGAGATGGGAGCAAAGTAAAGGAACCGGGAATGGAGGAGGGAGGGCTTTAGCAAATCTAATCCCATTTACTGTTTACCAATAGGGAATAAGGGAAGATCCAGCCTGCCTTTGCCCTTGCTCTGTCTATCTCATTAGGAGTGTTTAAATTTGGGTAGGCAAAAGATAGCTATAAGATAGTAACAGACATAAGATAGTGAAAGCCAAGATAATAATAGGAAGGACACTTCATTCAAGGGTCATTCATTCCTTGGGACTTCCCTGGCGGTCCAGTGGTTAAGACTTTGCCTTCCAATGCAGGGGGTGTGGGCCCGATCCCTGGTCGGGGAACTAAGATCCCACATGCCTCACGGCCAGAAAAAACAAAACGCAAAACAGAAGCAATGTTGCAACAAATTCAATAGAGACTTTAAAAATGGTCCACATCAAAGAAAAAAAGAAAAGGATCATTCATCCCTGGATTGATAGGATCTCCATCGCTTTGCTATTTATTTGCTAGATGACTTTAGACCTGAAAGGTATGTAACTCTGCATCTGTGAAATGTGAATATTACTCACTTACCTTGCAGAATTCTTGTATAAATTGGTTACCATAATGTTAAGTATCTCATGGAGGTCTTGGCCTGATGCTCAGTAAATGGTAACCAGCAATTTCATCTCCACCACCTACATTTTGGAGCTGGCCATCAATTGCCAACTCCTGACACCATAACACCATATTCAGGAGAACAAGCGTAACTCACTATCCTGCTAGAGGTAAAATTTGAAGTCCAATAGTATGTTTTATTAGAAAAGGATAGAAGAAGCAAACAGGTTTTTATTTGACCCTCCCTTGCTCGGTCACTACTGTAACTTTTGGTTTTGGCTGGTAAGCTGTCTCTAGCTCCAGCTATTGTATCTGAGCCACTGTACCTGAGCTATCTACTCAGGACAGTTGGTCCTGAGCAGCCTCCTTGGATTCAGGACAATGGGTCTAACAGCTGCCCATGTGCCAGTCCCTGGGGCTGACTATAAGAAGAACAGTAAGGCCCATCAAGCCCTGTGCAGAGAATACAAAGCTAACTTTCATATTTCCCATTTGCCAGTCACTTAGTAAAACCCACTGAGAAAAAGCAATTAGAATGATCACACGGTCTGAAGATTCATTTCTTCTAATGAGAACATGACAGATTTCATGGCACACCAAGTTCCACGCCAAAAATTAAAATGCAAGCCCTTGTACACACACGTACACACTGCTATATTTAAAATAAATAACCGACAAGGACCTACTGTATAGCACGAGGAACTCTGCTCAATATGCTGTAATAACCTAAATGGGAAAAGAATTTGAAAAAGAATAGGAAAAAAATAAACGTCATTTGATCATGTTGGATTTTAAAAAAGTAATTAAAAAAAATAAAACGCAAGCGCTATGGATTGTGAATTTAAAATGACTACTTATCAGCCGAATGCCCACTTCTTTAATTATAGTGCTCCTGTAACAGAGGAATAAAATTAGGAAGGGCGAGGGGGCCCAAACAGGGCAGATGAGGAACGGACTTGCACCACTTCGGTAACAGGAGCTCATGACCAGAAAACAGAGTCCTACCTCCACCATCTAGCAGCCTAGAGAACTCAGGCCCCTCACTTCACTTGTGAGCTTCTGTGTCCTCCTCCTACACAGGAAGATGAGGATAACACACTGAACGTGGAGTGCTGTTGTGAAGCTCACATCGTGGGAGTGAAAATCATCTGTACGAAGGGCTTCCCTGGTGGCGCAGTGGTTGAGAGTCTGCCTGCCGATGCAAAGGACACGGGTTCGTGTCCCGGTCCGGGAGGATCCCACATGCCGCGGAGCGGCTGGGCCCGTGAGCCATAGCCGCTGAGCCAGCGCGTCCGGAGCCTGTGCTCCGCAACGGGAGAGGCCACAACAGTGAGAGGCCCGCGTACCGCAAAAAAAAAAAAAAAAAAAAAAAAGAGAACTGCAAAATTTTCTGCCTACTTAAACTATGCTCTGCAACAGATTGATAGTTAAGCCAGTCCACTGGCTGGAAAACTAATAATACAGATAACTAATCAATTCAAGTAGAAATATTGAATAGGCACAGAAAGACTAGGCTAAGAAACCTCAAGTAGATAAATAACTATCTTCCACATCAAATTACAAGGATTTCTGTTGCTGTTGTCAGAGATAGAACACCTCACTAGACTCTGAACCCCTATCAGTTTTCCTTTCAGGGGAAGTTGGCAGCATTGGCCCTGGAAAGAGAAACCACGCAGACAACAGAAGACCAGGCTGTTCCTCTGAGTTAGCACTTCGGGACTACCTCAGCCAGAAAAAGCTGGTACAGGAACTTTGGGGTTTGTCTTTCCCATTTCCCTAGTACTGTATTACAACAATTTTACACAATAGTTTAAATCTTACAGTCTTACACAATTCTGTGTTTCAATTGCTCCAGACCTTATAAGTAATGTTCACTCCACTTTTGCACATTCATTCCTTTATTCCAATAATATTTACTGAACGTGCTCTCTTACTCCTTCAATGCCCAGAAAAACTTTATTTTTTTCTTGCGACACATATTAATTTGGTTCTTTTATTATAATTATAGATCTTCAATTGTCTTCCGAGCCAAATTCTAGATGGAGGCTTTACCTTATCCATCTTTCACTCAAGTGGCAAACATAATAAAACAAGAATAATCTTGCATGCTTTGTAAAGGGAAACGACACTGATACAAAGCAGGCAAATGAAAAATATATTTGAGATTAAGAAATATATCATTGAAGTCTGTGATACAAACTCAGCATTAGGAAAGAAAAGATGCTAATGAGTTCAACTCCTGTCACTAAACTAGAAGTTTCTCACTCCAATAAAATTAATGTTCATATACAATTTCCAGACAGTTTCAGAATTTTTTTTTTAATTTGATAAAATGAACTTTATCCTTAACCTTTGCCATGAAAATGGGAGTTACAATAAATCAAATTGAAAGGTAGATTTAAAAAAAATATTTAGTTTTGTTTTTCAAACCCACGAATTATCTATCCTTTGTATCAGGAACTATGATAGACTGATAAAAGGGTAACTCGTAACTACAATTTATAAAGGTCTAGCTTTATCCACCAATTAGAGTCTCTTTGTCAGATTTAAAATCTGAACTCCAGATACGCTGAACTGTCTTCGTGTCAACAGTTTAATGCTCTCTTACCAAAGCCCTCTTCCCCCATCCTATTCTAATCCCAGCAAATGGCCACTGGCCATTCTTTCCTAAGTCCAAGAAAATGAAGACTGACAGTGTAGCTAATATTTAATCAATATTAATACTTCCCAAATTGTATAAAGAGAGATTTTTATATATCAGGTGAGATGTGCCTGTGTAGTGAGCACAAATTTACCCCAGAAAAATAGTTTATCTTGGTTGAAAAAAGTTAAGGCTACGTTCTAGTTTGCTAATGAAAGAATTAAAAGGGCGAATATTTGAAGAAAATTGTCAGAAAAGTATAGAGATCATTGACACTGAATTTAGTTATGAAAGGCAATGAACTAATTTTCAAAGAAGTTGTTCCAAACACTGTCTAGTTATAATTTTAAAATAACACATGCACTCTTCTTTAGCTCTTCCATTCACTCCCTTAATATCTGGGTCAAAAAATTAGGTAAAGGAGAAGGGGACTTGGATTCTCTAAAAACTGACAGTCAGCTTCTAACTTGTTTGCATGGATCTAGCTTTCAAAATGCTTCAAGCTCTTAATCATATTATATTTAGTACCAATTAGCACACTCCCTGTATTGTACTTCTCAGAACAGTATGTTCCAGGTACTAAAGCAGGAAGAAACACTGATTTCCTGATTCCTCTTTTCAGATGCTTGGATCTCTAGGCAGGTGATTTACAAAGTCTTCCCTCTTGGTCTAATTCCTACAGCTAGGTTTAGAAATATGGTATCTGTCAAGAAAATGTTGAATCTTTCTTTGGGTACAGGTAAAAATTAAAGTAGCTTTTGTTTGTTTGTGTTTTACCAGTTAATATCCTTTGTAACAAATTCACCTCTAACATTCAGCAAAAAGGAATGGAGAGATTTTATAATTCAATTTACTGAACTGAATTGAGGGCCAGCCCTGGGTCAAAGCATATTTGACCAGTTACTGATTTCTGTAAACTAGCATTGTTATTTTTTTTTCATAGCATTCCTGTTTTTCTTCTGCATTACACCCAAAACTGAAGTGAAAGACACTTCCATTTTCTGTGAGCTACTGTTAGATACATTATTTTTAATCCAGTGAAAGTCCATAAGTGTTCATTCTTATATTTAGGATAAGAAATCGGAAGAAGGATTAATGATCTCCTTCAATATGTTTTCTTCATAGATAAGGAAACTGAAGTCCAAAGCAGCAAAAGGATCTGGGCCAAAGCCGTCAAACCAGTCACTGGCTCCCTGGCCAGGGCTCTTCCTTCTTCAATCAATAAAACTTCCTTCCAGACCCTTTCCATGCAAGGCAGAACCAGAAAGAACAGAAGGTGTTTCTTGATCTGGCTAACTACAGACATGTGTGTCCTCTCATAGACAAAGCAGTAGGATACACAACCAAGACGAATCCTAAGAGAAGAAAGTAAAAGCATAACACCAGAAACTCCCCCAACACTTGAGGAATATGTTCTTTGACTTGTTTATGACTGCAGTCCTGATGAGAAGGAGCTCTAAAACAACTGTGCAGGAAATGCTACAATGTTAGGAGTCAAAACAACCCCAGTTATGGGAAGTGGGTTTCCATCTCTGAAATGCACACTGCAAATCCGCTCCCAACCCCACACTCACCTTCGTTTCCCCTTGCCTAATCTAGTATCTGAATTATTGCAATAGCCTCCCTGCCTTTAGTCTCCCCGCCTCCACCCTGCTGCCAGTTATTTTCCTCCGATAGAATATGATGTCGTCCCCCCTACTCAAAGCCCTTCCGTGTCTCCTCAATGCCTTCAAGACTGAAGCCAAACTCCTTAGGAGGATTCACAGGCCCTCTCCTTCTGGCTCTGTGAACTTCTCTCCAGCCTCACTTCCTGCTCCTCTCCAATTCGTCCAAACATTGCACAGTCCGGGTATGCCAGACTCTTTCCTACTCCTAGACTTACACAACATGGCTATGTCTCCATGCCTTCACTTACCTGGATCCTCAACTTGGAATGTCCTTTCTCTTCTTCCCCATTGCAAGACCCTGCTCATCTTTGGAGAGCCAACTGTAAACGTGAAGTCCTCTGTGAAGCTGAACAAATCAGTTTGTTTTCTGTGCTGCATCACGATTTGTTCAGACAAGGATACCATCTGACAAATATTTGTTGAGACCCATTATATGTGCCAGCACTAAGATACAGAGATGAAAAGACAAAGCTACTGCCTCTGAGTTCACACGGTAATGGAGAGACAGACAGGCGGTACACCGTGCTTCTGAATATATGTACAAAGTGTCATGAACGTAAGAAAAGGAACTCCTGCGTGAGTGGTGGCAAGGGAAGGCTTCATCTACAATTAAGGCTTTCAGTGAGTTTTAAAGGCTGAATAGGAGTCTGCCTGGCAGACAAGGAAGGTGGTGGGTAGGGGGACATTCCAGACAGATTATAGCACCTGTCACACTGAATTACGGCGAGGTTTATCAGTTTGCCCTGACGGATTGTGAGCTTTTTGAAGAAGGGCTAACTTACCTATGAACAGGATTACCCTAAAGCATCGAGCTCTAATAGTAACTAGCATGATTTAGGAAGGGACTGCTCAGTGGCCAGCATTGGACTGAAGGCTTCCACACTGCATTCTCAACGACCTGCAAGGGAGATTCTTTACACCTTAAAGAGGAGGAAATTGAGTCTCAGAGGGGTCTGGTCCCTTGCTTACGCGTAAACTGTGGAGTTAACGTGTGTTTTTCTCCAAAGTGCACCTTCTGGTGCTCCAGAAATGCACTTTGAAACTAAAGGTGTGTTTCAGCGAAGTGTAACAACTGAGACTTAATGAACGGGGTCATCAACCTAGCTTCAACAAAGGCACCTGGGGACATGTGTGCATATGCATATGATACAAAACATATATAGCACCAAATGGGGAAATTCTATGGCAGCTATGATAAGTGTATACTTGGTCATACCTGTTTGGGTGGGTAGTAATTCTGAAGCTTCAGAGAAGGTAACACTTTAAATATTCCAAGAAAAAAATTTAACAAAAGGGAAATTAAGCTTCTGAATGTGAAATAATGCCTTTTCTAAGAAACCGATCAAATATAATCAACGCAGATTCACTTTAAGTGACAAAATATTTCTGAATTTTCTAAGATAGAGAACAACGTTTGTCCTTGCCACACACAATACTCACAGAAGCCTCAGAAAGTCTGAAAAGATTTGGTTTTATGGAGAAGAAAACTTTCATCATACTAACTTCACTTTTAGAAGCTCAAAGGATTCATTCTACTAAAAAGAGCCACTAAACGTTAAGTTTTGGAAGTTTCCTTCCTATTTTTCTTACCATTTCCTATCCTTTTTTTTGCTTTCTTTGCCCTTTTCACCACTGTAACTCATGTCTTTGACAGAATAAAAAAAAAGAAGAATGGGAAAGAGAAGGGAAAACAGGAGGGGCTGCAGAAGTAGTGGGGAATAGCAATCCATCTTGTGGACTCTGAATATTTGTTATAAATTACAGCACATACCCTCAACCTTCTTCCCCAAAGGGTGTCAAGAATGAGATCACGGCCATAAAACCCTACTACTTCTTAAAGTACACAGATTTAAGAAGGTACACATGTAACATCTACTAAAACAACAAAACAAGTAGGCTTCTCACTATTACACGGGATATTTTTTATTACACATAATTATATATATGATCTACATATGATAAAGGACGGAGAAGGGTCAAGACAATTAAAAATACTGTTGTTTAATTGATATTGATAGTATTTAAGTTTATTCCCCCCATCACTGATTTCTTCCCCCTTTCTGTTATTTTCTTTTTGATCAAGTTTTGAGCAATAGCTCTGAGTATTTGGGAACAAATATCCAGGTGCTCCTCTCACGCTTCTTTGCACAAAATCTCTACCACGAAGAGTAAAAAAACTGGAAACCATAATTTCTTTCTGCCTACTGGATTAATAGGTAGCTTTATGAACTATTCCTGACAGTCCTAATATGTTTTACATCTACTTCATATTGACAACTATTTTTATAACACTTAGCTCAATATTAGCACTGTCCACATACCATGAGGGTATATATTTTAACCACCAGGCTATTAACACATATACTTGCTATACGAAGGAATAACATTTTAAGAGGAATCCTCTAAAAAGTTTATAAATCTTTTAAAAATTAGACATGTTTGAACAGGCAATAAAACACAAACAAGTCCTGGCCCTGTCGCATGCAGAATGGGTTGGTTACAGATGCTTTCCTGCAAGCTACATCTTGCCTATTACAAGAACATTCATCTCCCAAGCACATCATTTCACCTACCTTGCCTGAAGCAAAACAAAGCGCACACACAAAATCACAGGATTTGTAAAAATATTACTGCTAACGCTTAAAGAAACTTACACTTATCTGACATCCTTAACAGAGGAGAAGAACCAAACACCTGATTTCCAAAGTACCACTTTCTGACGACTGCTCAGTTTGCTTTCCCCCTATGCAAGCTAATGACGGGAGGGGAGTCTAACCTGTGTCTTCATTTTTCTTGCCTACAACACTGAGGCTGGGCCAGCACTGACTCACAAAGCTGGAGACATTAGCTCATGGCAATGATTCAGTCATGAGAATTCTGACAGACAAGGGCCTCTCCCCTCACTGGTGCTTCAAGGGGGAAATCAGTCCCTGGAAGGGATGGCTTATAACCTAGGCATGGATGTTACTGCATCTGTTATCAAGCACTGAGGGAAACGGGCAGTGCTGTCTGTGACAGCAGCCAACTTAATAGACAATAACCGTCTCCATAGGGAGGCCTCTGCAGTACACCCAGTTAGAAGAGCCTTACAAAAAGGTCCTAATCTCCTGCAACCAGCCCTTTCGATCAGTCCAGGAGAAGAGCGTGGATTCTAGTCTATAGACTACTTGGGTTTCTGCTCAGGGAGAGAAGAAAGGCAGAAGGGCCAAGTGTTCGGGAGCTAACAGGCTTTCAGCTTTTATTACTGGGGGTGAGAGAGAACATCTAGGAAGTTTTGAAATAGGCTGGATAAGAATCATCTCATTCAGCCAATACCTTTAGCTTAGAGCTCAGGGTGAAAAAATGCGAATGTTCGTTCATTTTGCAAGACAGGAAGCTGCAAGCCTCTCCTGCCGCCTCTGTCCCAAGGCAGCAGAAGCAGTTTGCATGAGGACAGACTTCTGAGTTTACAAACCACTTTCACTTCATTATCTCCCTGGATCCTCACAACAACCCTGGAGAGCAGGTGTCATTAGCCTTGTTTTAGAGATAAGAGACACCACGGACGTTAAGAGATTTGCAAAGGCCCCGGCTAGAAAATGGCAGCCTTTAGATCTCCGCTAGTAAGAGAGTTAATCACTTCAGCTCCTTGCCTGGCTCTCCATTCCTCCTCCCTGCCTTCCTGTGTAGCCTCTGGAAGCAACAACTTCAGCAGCTGCCTCTGGCCCTCTCTCATTTCTGTCCTCCCCACATCAGTGCACCGTGTCACTGAGGGAGCGAGCCCACCATCTTGTATCTGCACTACAGTGGCATGTTCCAAATTGCTTCCCTTCCCCCAGGCCCCCTCCAACCAACCTCCATACATTGCCGGATTAATGGGTTTTATCTACGGTCCCGAGCATGACGATTCCTGTGCTCAAAAAGTATTCAGTGTCAGCCCACTGCCCGTGGGATATAGTCCAAATGCCTAAACCTACGTAGGCTGGCCCCATCCTACCTTTCCAGCCTTGACTTCTGCTGTTTCCTATCCGTGACCACAGCTTCAGGCAGAATAGCAGAGTCCTGTCTCCAGGCGAGCAAAGCAGGCTGGCCTCTGTGTTTTTGCTTCAGCTGTTCCCACTGCCTCTCTGGAAAGTGTACTCTTTTCCCCACTTAACCAACCGCTGGGTCAACTGCTGTCCTCTTCTTTCTTTCCGGACACAAAAGCCTTCTCTTCTGGGTGCACAGAATTTTTCATTCAATGGGAACTTCAGAGGCCACTTGATCCATTCTCTCACCTAAAACTTGAGCCAAGGGTCTCATTTCTATCTTGACTTGCTCCAGGGGCTGAGCGCTCACTATCACTGGAGGTAGCGCATTCCAGCCCTGTAGAACCCTGGCCATTCTTCCTTCTGAGCTGGAATCTGCCACCCAGGGACTTCCTCCCTTTTGTGCTAATTGTGCCCTCTGGGGCCATCGCAACAAGTCTAGAATGTGGCTGGTTTCAGAAAAGCTAGCACTAAAAAAGGAGCTCTGGTCACTGATTAACAATAGCACCCTTTCGGAGCATGCGTCCTCGTCCTCGTTCCTTTGGGGTTGAAGCTGCAAAAATAACTAACCTCCAGGGCTCTCTCCCAGAGCAAATCAATGTGTCTCAAAATTGTGCCGCTTAAATGGTTAAGGTACTTGTACCTCAGAAATACAAATGGCAGTGTGCCTGAGTGTAACTCGAACTCACAAGATAAATATTACTCATCTTCCTGGAATTTTAATTTTAACGATGCTTTTTAAAAGAGGGAGATAAATATATTTAAATGTATATTTGTATTAAAATGCAAAATTGAAACAAGTTTTACAAAAAAATAAACAAATTGTGTTTTTTCTACGGAACCCTTCAGATTATAGCCTCAGGATGCCCGAGGCAGACATTCATTTTGCCCTGCTCCTAATTGGGGTAAAAGTTTTAAAGGACTGTTCTAATATATCACCTCTTCCACATCGTGGAAGGCATCAGAAGCTAGAGGTACTCCATAGATTGGATTCCCTACTGCAGTTCCTGATGCATCTGTGAGAAGGGCAGGTTTAGTCCAAATTCTAATCCTAAATTCATGATTCATCCTAATAAAAATCACCATTTACCAGGCACTGTTATGCACTGTACATTCACTATGTCTAATCCTATCAATAACCCTGCTACCTAAAGATGTATTATCCCCATTTTAGGGTTGAAGAAACTGCCCTGGAGACAGTGTCCTGCCCAAGGCAACGTAGATAGAAAGAGGTGGAATTCAACCCCAGGTCTATCTGACCACCAATCCTGAATTCTTTCCACTCACCACTCTGCCTCCTTAGGCACTTTTGCTTGTTCTTTAGTACAAGAACCACAGTCCCTTCTTTCAGAAAAAAGGCAAAGCTTTGTTGGATGGGTAAGCGCTAAGATAGGTCACAATATTTGTAACTTTCAGTCTTGCAAGGTAACTAAAACAGATACACTTGTAAGTATCTCTCATATTTTACAGGGTTATATATTTTATATCACATCTCATTGTAATTTAGCAGTTGAAATAATATTTTCATTTTAAATCAGGAATTTATGGAAAAAAGATCAGTCCCTCTTCTGCTTAAATGTTTCAAAGTATTATTATTATTTTTGGTTTCTGAAGCCTAAATTCTAATGCCAAACAAATTAAGAAAGCAATATGTTAAGAGCTGATCTATGCCCCACAAGCATACATATGCCCAAGTGACAACTTCAAAACAAATTTTCTAACCAATTAAAAAAAGAAAAATCCCTTGCTTCTAATTAACTTGTCTTGAAGCGTTCTCCGTGTGCTGAGCATGGCTGACGCTTTTATTGAGACCAGCGACAAAAGCTATCCAAGTAGCTCTGGTCATTTCTATATATATGTGGATACCTACTAGGATCCTCAAAGGCAAACAGGATGAATGTCAGAATCCAACCTAAGTTCTTTGAAGTTAGGCTGTGTTCTGAGTTAGTTGGAAGGAAAACTTATATTCAAAAGTAACTGTAATAAAAGAATACTTCTAACAGGTAGAAAGAATGTATAAAATTTAAAAATGCTTCTACATGAAGATACGGTTTCAATTATTACATTGTGGCACCAACTAACGAGTTAAACCTCACATCCGTCAAAATAAAACCATCATTACTATCCTGGGAAAAGGGCCTTAAAATTTTATTGCTTAATTTTATTTTACTAAAACACAAGCAGCTAATTACAGAGATTTTCTTTCCAGGAAATTTCAAAGCATTTTAGAAAAGTATATAGAATTATATTTACTTACCGTATAGTTATTGATTAAGACCATCTAGTATTGTGTAAATTTTAAAGTAAGTGCCCAGTTCTCAAAAAGAAATAAGACTTGCTAGGTAAAAGAAAGTAAGAAGTCCCCATTCCTCTCCTTTTCTGACATAGCTTAGTCAGCGCTCCTAAAAAGACAACTAAAGGAAATAAGAGGTATTTTCTTATACGTCAAAGAAAAACATCCAGTAGACTATTGAATGCAGTAATCAATGAAGTGAAGATTTTAGACTGAATTTGAACATTCCATTTGAATTGGTTTGGCTCTTTTCCTCAAAGTAGAAGTCCATATCATGAAAATACACTATCAGGACTACAAAAGTGTCTTAGAAAACATTGAACTTACAAATTCAAAGTGTACACATTTTCCTTTAAGGAAGGATCCACTCACTACTTTCTTAGAAACCATTTCACTTCCTCTCTCTCCTGTTCTTTCTTTTGAGTATCCTCTCTCTATTCCCACTCTTAATCCCAAAGTACCTAAGAGGATAATTACACTTGGGTGAAGGCTGAGAGAAGATTCCATGAAAACTTAACAAAAAGACTGTTCCCAGCACAATTCTTACACCTTGTAACACCTATGTCTAAAATTTTTATGCAAAGAAAAGCATTATAGCTGAGAACTGTGGAGTGCTAGGCAAGAAATCAATTCTGAAATATGAATACATTATAGAAGCTTATACAAATAGCTAATATTTAATTGTTTCATGAGTAGGAAACTAGACAGGAAGAAGTCTATATTTTCTTCTGGTTCTGCTGCTGAATGAGACATCTTTTCTTCCCTAGATCTCAAGTTCCTCATCACTTGTCATTCCAACTTTTGCATCAAAATGTTCATGAATGAGTTACTATTTGTTAAATTATATGATGATTCTCAGACATAAAATATAAATACCTGCAAGATATGCCTTTGTTACAATTATATACAAAAGTGTAAGCTGTAGTCTTTGAAGATAAACATAAAACATAATCCATTACCAGTGAATATTATGAAAGGACAATATAAGCCTAAAGAATGAGTTACCCATGGTAACTTTTAGAGGCTGATGATTTTCTCTTGAAAGGCTAATTAAAATAGTTATTTGCCAAGTGTCTTCCTAAACTCAAAGGGAATAAAGTTAGACTAAAGCATTTAAAAGGAGTGTGCATTTATTTATACATGCATAACTTCAACATATGCTAGGCGTGAGAATAAGTAAAGGAAAAAGAGGTTACTTATCTATGTGGATTAGTTCAGAAAAGGAATTATTAATCATCACAACAGGAGACATTTCCTATGCATCAGAAGTACAAAAAAGTTATTCCAAATTTCTATTATGAAAATGCTTTGTATTTTACATGTTGGGCAATCTGCTTTATCTAATTACCAACTAAACACCATTTCCCAAAGGCCTTCCCCACTAATTCCATTGTTTCATACAGAATGGTTGGAAGAGTGAGGGTAGGTGATAAACTTGAATTGATAATGTTTAGAGGGAAACACCAAACCCTGGGTCTAATACACAATTTGTGTCCTCAAACACCTCCACTATCAATCACTAATGCAAAGGAATGGAACTCTCTCCAGTAGCACTCCTAGCCTTTCTCATAACCAGCTGCTTTGGGGGAAACTTTTCCTCTCAAGACCATTCCACTCTGGAGAGTGCGGTGGCAGGCAGGGATAGTAAACACACACCAAAACTCTATTTTCAAATTCAAAAGGATCCAGTTTTTCTTTTCTTTTCTTAAGTGCAAAATTGGTAATAATATCTTTTAAAATGGATTCACTGTCTTAAAATAAATAATGGTCTATACTACAGAAATTTTTTGAATATAATTCTTAGCAAAAGGAATACATTTTGTAACTATTCATTCTAATTCCCCTATTTTGAGAAACATAGGCTTCTCAAATCGTTACATATCAAATGCATAAAATTCTGGTCTGTCAAATGTTAATTTAAATGTTTATTACAATAGCATATCAGTTTTAGATAAGTTTATAAAAAGAACTGTTAGGATTTTATAAGTAAACTTAACACACACTTAACACATATGTCAAGGCATACAAGACATTTAAGCAAATTTTATAGAACTATGAGAATCATTTTGCTGTTTTAAACAATTACCGTAGCTTATAGAACTTTGCTTTTATGACATACAGTTAATCATATCTATGACTTACTTGATGACAATTTCTTGTTCAGAAACATAATCTATAATTATAACATTGTTCTTATGGGAAAATGAAATTTGCTTTTCCAAGAATACAAAGTAGAAAAAAAAAGAGAGAGATAGGCAATTTATAACGTTTAATGTTAGGGCTCTAGATTCATAAAATCTCAAATTAACAGATAGAGTAGAAGGAAAAAAGTAAGCAAAGGGGGAGAGAGAAAGAAGGAATAGCTTTGAAGCCCAAATTATAGTAAATTAACTCCTTTGTTACTCAACAAGCGTAAAATATTTGTATTTATATAAATACATGTATGTATTTTTGCATTTTTAATAAAAAGTAAATTTTTCTCCTAATGACCTAGTCAAAATGATCACAATTTAAAACTCTGTTACTGGTTTGCTGAAATATTACCAATAAAGCACTGAGACTCTAAGAAAAAAATTATCTGATTAACAATTACAGGATCTAATTAAACATGTTTTAAGAAGAAATTATTTTACATTAGAAAAAAAAGTACACACATATGCAAACATATATATTTATCCTACGTTTATTTCTAGGGACTTATAGATCGATACTGCTTCATTTCATGTCTGCTTATAAATGGAAAACCTCGAAAAACTGCCTGAATTGTAAGCATGGATATGATGTACTATTCACGCAGGTAAATCTAAAAACAAAAATGCAGGATCCTAAGATAATAACATACTGTGTTTTTAGAGTTTCACCTCTCAGGCTCCCAAAGTACTTTGTAAATTTTAATTAAGGCTCACAGCAATCCTACCAAGTAAATATTACAATACCCATTTAACAGATGAGCACAAACAGAGTCACTTGCCCCAGATCACAGAGTTTTTTAGAGCCCACAAGTTGTCCTTCTGAGTTCTGTGTTCTACCTAATGAGCCACACTCTTCAGGAGCCTGTCAGATGACTCCTCAAATTCAAATGAGGATCCTTAAGTAAGCAATCATTATTGTTTTGAATTAATACAACTTGGAAACCACTCCAAGTAAAAGAAGAGTCTTTTGAAATGGTGTCCTCATCTTATTTGTTATATTTTCTACAAGATTTAGTGCAGATGATACTGGTAAAACAGCATAAAGAGGAAAACAAAAATGCAACCTAAATGAGTAACCCACAAAAGAACACCTGTTTGATGAACTTGAAGACACAGAATTAACTCTGCATAAAACAATTAGAAATTACATTCCAATTCTTCAGAACCTTCTAATAAAATAACAAGGTGGCAATATACTGTTTTATTTTTTTAACCAAGAAATCATGAGTCTTCATTATTAGATTCAAAGTGAAATGAGAAGGCTGATTCTATTTATAAAGTGAGAATCCCTCCCTAATTCACCTCACAGTAAATTAGACCTAGGGTCTCCGGCTACTCTCAATTTCCTTCAAATTTCAGCTGAGGGCAGCCTGATGATGGGGTCGTAATCTTTATTAAAAACCACAGGAGAGATGGCTGCTAAGATCAGTACCTTTAGGCCCCTGTGTGCCTAATTACAGGACCCCTTGTTCTAAACACCATTCCACGTCTACAAAACATCTGCAGGGCTTCAAAGAGTCTAAGATTTTCCTTTCTGTTCTACAATAAACTTTAATTTCAAAAAATTAGAAGCTGTTGAACAGAAAGCTATGTTATCTCATGCCTCCTCAGGCTCCAGTGACCTAACAGACATACTAATTGCTGCTGCTATAAAACCATGAGGATTTATTTCATATGTAGTTGCTTTTACCCATGACATGACAGCTGATTGCTAAATACCTCTCATGAGAAAAATACATATTCCCTTCTCCACCAGAGGGGGTGGGGACAGTTACAAGACTTGATCACACTATGGAAATGGTTAACATCAGGGAATGCAAACAGGAGAAGGTGTAAAGCTCACATATGGGAAGACACTGAGAGCAATAAATGACACCCATCATGCAGGGCTGACTTGAAGAAATCTCTGTCAAACTGAATGATACATAGTATTTTTTTAATGGCTCAAGAAAAATACAATGACATTATTCTCTGTCTATACCTCAATTTTCTGGTGATTTTTGTTCTGCCACACCCTCTACGTGCTAATTACAAATGAGCCACTGGTTAGTGAGCTGAGAAAACTGATTCGAAGCACTTTCAATCTCACTGCCTTTTCTGGGTACAGCTTTGGCCAATTTTAGTTAAGTTATGGAGTCCCATAAATTCTCTAAGTATTAAGTATTAATTCTCTAAGTATTAAAACAAAACAGGGTTTCCTTGGTGGCAGTGTTAGAATCTGCCTGCCAATGCAGAGGACGCGGTTCGAGCCCTGGTCCGGGAAGATCCCACATGCGGTGGGGCAACTAAGCCCATGCACCACGACTACTAAGCCTGTGCTCTAGAGCCCATGAGCCACAACGACTGAGCCCGTGCACCACAACTATTGAAGCCTGCGTGCCTAGACCCTGTGCTCTGCAACAAGAGAATCCACCTCAAGGAGACGCCTGCGCATCACAACGAAGAGTAGCCCCTGTTTGCCCCAACTAGAGAAAGCCTGCACACAGCAACGAAGACCCAGTGCAGCCAAAAATAAATAAGTAAATAAATAAATAAAAATTTTAAAAATAAAAAAATAAATAAAACAAAACAAAGAAGATTCTTTCCTTATGCCAAGGATCCAATGCGCAGATCATTATATTTTATAAAATAAATTTTATAGGAATATGAAGGTAGGAAGGTCATTAACTGCATGAAAACAAACTGAGAAAGATCTACTTTGATAATGTATTGCTTAGTTTATTGCAGGGGGTGGGAGGGTGCAGTCAATCTATAGGACCTTTGAAAGGAACAGAGAATTATTATTTCCAAATGGAATATATTTATTCATAACTTTCCCCTTAGATGCTTGCTCTAGTTTCCAGTTATTTTATTTAAATTTTAAGCAACTGTCCCTTGTCACTGTTAAATATACTGCAAAGACAGCCTTCAGTCTGACTATTGTTTTGTTTGGTCTGTGGGTTTTACAACTTTTTTTTTTTTAAATGAATATATCACTTAAAGATCTGGAGATATTACATGCAAATCCAGGTTTCTAGATGCTCTTGAAAAAGTCATCTTTTAACTCCAGCCCTACCTTCCCCCATGACACCAGGGTGGAGTTGCAGAGCAGATTCCCTTGCAGAGAAGGTGTGTAAGCTCATTTTGCCACTGTCCCCATCCCCACCATTTGACTCATTTACACTACCCCCTAGTGCCACAGATATTTGAGTTTGCCACCTTCAAGGTAGTCCATTATTAGTGGAAGTGATTTTTTAGGGAAATGGGCCTGATGATCGGATCCCTGCTCTTGATGAAATTTCCATGGTAATTTATTTATACCACAATCCTCCTCATAATAATCCACCCTTCTGGGAAACCAAAGCCACAGTGGAAAAACAAAATACCAAGTGGCTGGTAATATCTACAAAATGAAATTGACTACTATGAATAATAATATAAGTGAAGGAGAAGGAGAAAGAGGAAGAGGAACAGGACAAAGAAAAAGAAGGGAAAAAAGGGGGGGTTGCTGTTATTCTTTCTGTAGTAGAAAAAGAAAGGCGAGTTTAGTTAAATTTGCTATTTATTTCTTCTTAATCAGTGGTCAGTTCTCGCAACATTAGATGCAATAAATAAATAAATATAATTTTTTTTTCCTTTAAATAGAAACTCTACCGTGGATTCAGGAAATCACTGAGCACAGTCTGGGAGGGCCCTAAACATCAGATTAGGTGAAACCGCCTTATCACGAATACATTAACCTAGAGTTAATTTAAACAAGTTAGGGCAAACCTGCTAAGTTATTCTGCTCTGGATGTGGGGACAACACCCCTACAGCATGGCTTACAATTGAAATTCACTTTAAAGTCCAAAACCTAGAGTTAAATAAGTAACATGAACCGTCCCCAAGAATCTCCAAACCCTTTATTTAGGACATTCTTCCTCAATACTCTCGTCAACTAAGAAATAGCTTGGATAACAGGTGACAATGCTCAATGTTATTATTTTCTTTATCATGGGAGGAGCACAAAAAAACACTTCTTTATGTATCTCTGGAGATTTAGAGGATAGCTCTGGCAAGAAGTGAAAATAACCTTGTTATGATTAACAAATGTACCACTGGCAAGAGATAAGTCTCCTGACTTCTGTCCCTCAGCAATGAAACCTAACAGCCACTCAGTTAAGACCAGCCCCAGTAAAGGCTCAAGCGTTGGTGAGAGAAGCGTTTCCTTTGTGCAAGGAAGCTGATAAATCATATTCACCATGGAAAAGTTTGTCTGTACATCATGTCCTTTGATGGGCTATTCTTAAGAGTCCCCAAATTCCAGAGGGCCACGCAATGGGCTGGCTTGCATTAGATTTCTGCAGAGCTGGCAGCCTTCTTCTGGAAGTCTTACATTACAGGTAACCTGATGACAGGGAGGGTGGGCCACAGGCAGGCATCTCAGCTCGCCTGTGGAAGAGCCAAGGGGAGCGAGCTTGCAAGACCCGATATGCTGGGATCAATGAAACTCTCCGGAGAACTGGCTGTTCCCCTTTCAAATGCCACCTCCCTAATCTCCACTTGCTCAAGTCAGAATCTTCAAAGCTCTGAACACGACATGAGGCTGGCATGATTAGGAAAGGCAAAGAGGGCTCTCTAAATCACGGGTGGAGGCAAATGGCATCGAATTAATGGACAGTTAACAGTCAAGGTCAGAATGGAGGGATACTGCTTGGGACTGCAATTATTTCCTTTGGCCACGAGGAGAAAAAAAAGTTTTTTCATATTTACTAAGGGCCTATTATATGCTGGACATGGCTCTGAGCACTAGGTCCAGGTGCCTGCACTACAGGACCTTGACATCTATGAAGAGAAAAAAATCACAAGAGCAAAAAGGGATGTATGTCCAAAGTCCAGGGTCATTATCTCAGACGGAGAGCACAACAGAAAAACACTAACCTGAGGATTTTCCCAGTATTTGCACACAGATTATACTGTGTGTCCTGGGTTGTGGAGAAAACAGCTCTCAAACTGTCAAAGGTGTGTGACACTGATAATCAAGACGGATTGATCTATATTCACACACAAAAAAAGCCTTGTCCCTGGAGTCCAGCAAAAGAAAGTACTTTGCCCGCAGAAGTAGTGTCCTTACCAGTCCTCTCAAAGCTCAAGGAGGTGCCGTAGAAGGCTTATCTCATCCTCACCAGTGACTCCAAAAGCATTCCAGATCGGTACCTATGATTCTTCTGAATGGCCATCGAGTATTCTGTCATGTGGATATGCCACAATTTATGGAACCAGTTCCGAACTGGCGAGTGTGTAGGTTGCCTCCAGTACTTTTGCCACCACAAAACCACTGCTATTCTTTATTTAACACGGAGAATTTAAAAAAAAAAAAAAAAAAAAAGGACATCCCCATAAATGAGAAATAAATGCTGGAATTCAACAGGTTCTTAAAGCTGGAAAAGACCTTTCCTAGTGCCGGCAAGGAGCGCCTACATCTGCTTGGACAGACCTAGGAAAGCAGCTTGGCCAACCTGCAGAAGTCTGCATATGGGAGGGCCTGATAGCATCCTATGCCAACTATTCACATATTTGAGTAGTGGATAATATCACAGTCCTGTGGGGCTGGAGTATGCATGCTAATAGCCCAAAAGCACTAAGAAAAAACAAAAGTAGAAGACATTTTGCTTTGCATTCTCTCAAATTATTACTTGCGGCGTAACTGAACCCTCAACAAAACTATAATAAGCTCGTGAAGCAAAGGGATTCAAATTCAGACTCAGTAAACACATGTATGCCTATGACTAGCCAGGTGCTGATACGTGCACCTACCTGTGGCATGTAATCCTCATGATAAGGAAAGTATGAACATCCCTATTGGTAGGTGGAAAAAGTCAAGTTCAAAGAGATTGAACTCTCTGAGCAGGTCCCAGATGCTGCTAGTAAATTTCAGGGTTGAAATCTGCACCTAAGTTTCTCGCCATTTCCAAAGTACCATACTGCCAACTGGCCTGTGGCTGATGAGTTCCAGCTATAATGCTAGACCAGCACTTTATTATATTAAATGTTAGGCCTCTATCAGTAAGTAACAATTACACTGTGGAAATAAGAAGAAAATCTGAAACCCAAGCCCTAAATTCCGTGTTAGGTTGGGTGTGACTGTGTGTGTGTGTGTGTGTGTGTGTGTGTGTGTGTGAAAGAGAGAATACGGAAGAATGTCATTGCTCTTCACTTTATTTCATTGGAAGAATTTTAAAATAGATACCATATTTTTATGGAACTGGGAACACACATTCATTATTGGAAACAGAGAAAACAAAGGAAATATGTGTATATACTTTAAATATATTAATTATATTTTGGCAGTGACTCTTAGTAAAACCAGAAATTAAAAGAGCAAACAACACAAAAGGATGACAAGTGATAAAATGGTACTAACAAAATTTTTACTGAAGAATTACCAGAAGAATATGAGGTACATGTGACCCTTCCTAATGACAGCTGCTTTTGCTGCTTCCAGTTTGTGGGCAGTTTTTAAAATATACTGTTTTTATTTTGAAAAATTGCTATAAAATGCACAGATGCCTAAGAAATAGGTGTTGTATAATGTAGCATAAAAACTGTCCTTTGGGGCTTCCCTGGTGGCGCAGTGGTTGAGAGTCCGCCTGCCGATGCAGGGGACGCGGGTTCGTGCCCCGGTCCGGGAGGATCCCATGTGCTGCGGAGTGGCTGGGCCCGTGAGCCATGGCTGCTGAGCCTGCGCATCTGGAGCCTGTGAGGCCACAACAGTGAGAGGCCCGCGAACCGCAAAAGAAAAAAAAAAAACAAAAAAAAAATCTGTCCTTTGTCAGGTGGCCTCACTCCATACTACACAGGGCCTGCGAGTGTCTGTATCGCCTTCTGTCAATCAAGAGAAAGACAGTCTAGATAAGATGGTGGAGAGACTTGAACTGGGAAGGGGGGAGGCCTGGGTTCCTCTATTTCCTTGGCTGGTGATCAGCCATGTAACCTTTACTTCTCGAAGTTTCCTCATTTCTAAAACGGGGTAACAGCCTCGGTTCTGAGGCTCCAAGTCGCATGAGAGAACACTTAAAAATGTGAGGTCTGTGTATAAGTGCGAGGATATATAATTTGGCTCGAAGACTTAGGTGCTGCTATGTATAAGACACTGGTGTCCATGGTTAAGAATTTACATATTTTTAGGTGATCTCAGGAGTTACTCAAACAAGGGTTCAAATGTGCTGGATTTAGATGAAATGTAGCTGGGCCTAAAATAAGTCTAATTGCGAACAAGAAAGAACATGAATAAAAATATAAATACCATGTGATATGCTAGTAGGATGGAATGGACATCTAATTCAATCATTTTATTCTGTAATATCTATAGCATACACTGTAGACAACTGAACAGAAACCCAAGAAAGGCAAACCAGCTTAAGCAAGGTCACTTATTAATGGCAGGCAAATGAACTGATTAGAAGCTAAGTTCTTCTAAAAACTATGTTGATTAATAATACTATCTCATCTTAAGGAAAAGAAGAAGTAGTTTTCACCCCATTCATCCTCATCAGAGGCACAGACTGAATTCTAGAAAGATGAAGTAACTTGGCTAAGGTCACGAGGATGATCACAGTGAGAATCCAGGTTTTCTGGCTCTCAAGAGATGCTCTTTCCCATCACCACAGTGCCTACCCCTTTTTCAGGGTCCTGATACCACTGCTGTCACATGTAAGGAAATTTTACTAGGGTACTCTACAAAACATTTTCTTTACTTTTTTTTTTTTTTTTTTTTTTTGCGATATGTGGGCCTCTCACTGTTGTGGCCTCTCCCGTTGTGGAGCACAGGCTCCGGACGCGCAGGCTCAGCGGCCGTGGCTCACGGGTCCAGCCGCTCCGCGGCATGTGGGATATTCCCGGACTGGGGCACGAACCCATGTCCCCTGCATCGGCAGGTGGATTCTCAACCACTGCGCCACCAGGGAAGCCCCTCTTTACTTTTTTTTATTAATTAATTAATTAATTAATTTATTTATTTTTGGCTGCATTGGGTCTTTGTTGCTTCGTGCTGGCTTTCTCTAGTTGTGGCAAGCGGGGGCTACTCTTCGTTGCGGTGCACGGGCTTCTCATTTCAGTGGCTTCTCTTGTTGTGGAGAATGGGCTCTAGGCGCGGGCTTCAGTAGTTGTGGCATACAGGCTCAGCAGTTGTGGCTCACAGGCTCAGTAGTTGTGGCTCGCAGGCCCTAGAGCACAGGCTCAGTAGTTGTGGCACACGGGCTTAGTTCCCCTGCGGCACATGGGATTTTCCTGGACCAGGGCTTGAACCCGTGTCCCCTGCACTGGCAGGCGGATTCCTAACCACTGCGCCACCAGGGAAGCCCCATTTTCTTTACATTTAACCTACCACTTATGTAGGTATTCCCAACCGTTTTTTTTTTTTTGAGACAGTGTACCTCTCTGAGAGAGGGGATTTGATGGAAGATGGTTCAGAACTGCACTAAAACTGAAAAAAAGTGTTAAGACTTCTGTATGAGGAGGTGGGGAGGGAGGGGGGAGGAAGAAAGATTGATGTTCCATCATGCTCCATCCCCAAGGTTCTTAAGCCATTTTAGGAGGGCAGTGATTCTTCATTTAGTGGCCCCAACATGCCCATTATCCCTCAGATGTGCTCACTCTTAATACAGTAGAGCTCTGCAAATGTCAGATGAAAAACTGTTAGCTTTGAAGTTCAGCGATTGTAAACATCCAGTTGGTGTGACTCCTATTCAAAAACACATCAGTGATCCATTTATAAAATGGTTATTTTAGTGGTTCTTCAGCAAGACATTACTTGGATCAATCAACCAATGTATCTTTAAGTTTACTCTAAGTTTACTCACCTGGAGTGTCCACCTCCACAATTATTAATATAAAAGAGATTAAACAGTATGACACAATTGACTAAAAAAAGCACATGGAAGAGAGATCAAGTTTTAAGCTAACACTTCTACTTTATGGTTGAAATAGGAACCATGAAAGAACCGCTTCTCAAACTATGGAAGAAACGCGCTAAGATAAATTTTTAGACAATTATGGGACATCCTGACGTGAAATGGTGAAAAGAAAAAGAAAGGACATAATCTAGTGGGAGGAGGGCGGCAGAATCAGAAATAGGACCAGCTACACAAAAGTCTCTGTAACTTTAGGGGTGCCACCGAATCCCCATGTTTTTTCAGCTTTCCTCACTAGTAAAATGGGAGTTGTGAAATGCGCCCTACCTAGCTCACAAAAAAAGTGAGGTCAAAATGAGGGGACACGTGTGAAATTATGTTGGAATTTAGTGTTACTAATGCAGATTATTTTATAAACTGTACAACTGGAGAAAAGCCTGGATACTGTAACATACAAACAGAAATGATTTCCAAAGAAACCTATTTGCCAAAGAGGGAAAAATCTGTTAAAACAATTTGAAAGCTACTTCTCAACAAGACGATGACGTTTGGAAGCATTTCTATAATCTCAGCAAACATTAAATTCTTTGACAAAATGTGTGTCACTTTGGTCTTGGGCATTCTTTGATCAACCAGTTAAAACCAGTCTTATAGGTTTCCTCCCTTATATTTAAGCTTTATTCATGTTATAATAAAATAAACTCTGAAATAGAATCAACATTCTTGTAGCTTTTTTAATTTTTAAAAGTATTTCCATGTTTTCTTAGAAAAGTTATACATAAGATTTTTTTCAACATTTTTCATCAGAATCTCTTTGAAACTAATTTAGGCCCCTAATGTGTAGTTTAGGAGGATTTTGGGAGGGAAACTTGCTTCTACATGTAATAGATATATATGTATCAATAAATTATGATTCATGTTATAGAACCCACATGCACAAATTTAACCCTTCCTTAATAGATGAGATCTTAATTTCTTTTTACACTGTGTTTGTGATTTTATTCTTTTTTTTTTTTAAATCGCACCTTACTGGGTCATTTATTTTTTCAAAATAATGAGACTGGTAACGCCTACATTCTGCAGACTGCAAACACACATCCTATGATTACGGTATTTTCCATTGGCGTAATGCTTTACGTTTTTCCAAAAAAAATCCTTCACACAAAGGACCTCCCAACAGTGTGCGGCAGGCTAGAACGCATCAACTGAAATTGCTAGGAGCCAGCCAGAACGCAGTTTGGTTCCCAGATCAGGGCTGTTCCTACTAAATGGCACTTTCTCTGTCTCTGGGTCAGTGTTGAATATTTCAAACCAAAATGTCCTTAGAGGACTGGGAGAAATTTTGCACCATTCAATATGGAGCTCTAAGCTTTGATGGGGGAGAGAGCCGGGGTGGGGGAGGGGTGATGGAGAAGACCCTTGTACTTGGGAATCAGGTTCAAGGACACATGGGTGCCCGGTGCTCTTACCGTCCAGGTGGCGGACTTGGCGGTGCTGGACTGCTGGAAGGACACATCAAAGCTGTGTGGGCCCGGGTAGTCGGTGTTGGAGGGGATGGCGGGCGAAGGCGAGAGGGCGTCGAAGGTGGAGCTGGGCTGTGCGTAGGGCGAGGGCGCCGTGACGCTATTCTGGGCGTGGTCTGTGTTGTAGGGACTGGTGGACGAGGAGCCGTTCTGGATCTGCTGGTCCATGCTGTTCAGGAGCCCCAGGTTCGTGTACTGTGGCTGCGGGACACCCAGAAACCCCCCACGTTAGCCATTTAAGCTGCAGATCCTTGCTGCCAAAAAGGCATCATTTGGTGAGTGCCTTCTACAGAGTTCCACGTCACGTCTGCAACACTTCGCGCTCAAGGGAAAATGACCGATTTGTCATGCATAGTTCGAAACTCCAAGAGAAACCCCAGGTGTGTGTATGTTTTGTAATGACCTGCACAGTTCACACAGCTTCACGGGCAACCTTTGGAGACTGCGGTCTCCCCGAGAGCATTTGAAAGTGGATTATGTGCTCATTCGCAAACTGGGCAAGAAGTACCAGTGCTCTGTAGCTGCTTATGAATTCTTTAAAATGAATACTGACTGCTACTCTTTTTTTCTTCTTCTTCTGTCCTGGTATTCAGAATGAAAAAGACCACTAGATAGATATGTTCTAGAGGAGACTTAAGCATCAAATTGTTGTTTACTGAGAAAAATCAGTTGTCCTCCAAATTTCCTTTTAGTCATCATTCTAAATTCTGTCTCAGGGTACCGACTTGCCCCCAGGGACTGGGTTCATGAAGACTGGAGGGAAATGAGTAGCAGGGATAGGGAGAGGCAACTATATATTTTAAAAGGTTACATGCTAGCAGACCATCCAAACAGCCTAATTTTTCATCTGTTTTTTCATTTTCTTTGTAGCAGTTTACTATTTTCTAAAGTAGAACATGTGTAAGAGAAATATCATCTAGTTATGATTAAGATTCTATGTTTGAAATAATTCAGAAGTATATTAATTCATATAGCTTCTCTGCCAGGTGTTTTATTTCTTCTAGGAAAACCGGCACCAAGTAGGTATTCAATAAGATGTTTATGGGAAGAATGATTTAACTTCTCATTTCATCGGCAAAAAATCTTTACTGTATTACTATCAGAGAGGGGAAGTGATTTGCTCAAGCATCGGCTAATAAGCAAAGAGTAGGGATTTTGAAACCAAATCTTGCGATTTCAAGTCCAGGGCCCTGCCAACACCATCACACCTGTCAGCCTGATAAAATAATTCAAGTCATTCCTGAGTCCAATTGGACACATTTCCAGAAGGGGCCACCAGCCTGTGTACCATTTTCCCTTTGTGAAATCTTCTGACACGTGGAAACCTCACTGTTTCTTCAAGTTAGCAACAGGAAAACAAATGAAAAGCAAAAAGAAGGCAGTCCTGTGGGTACATATTTTATAAAGGAAATGAGAAGTCTGGCTCTTCAACTGAAACATAACAGAGTCCCAGATTAAGTCAAACTACAGAGAAGAACAAACTCACAAAGAAATGGATGCTTGAAAACAATTTTAATTCCACTTTAAGCGTAAGAAAATGATTTTACTAAACTTTAAGTATTTTACATGGGGAGGAGAAAGGACTCTGCCATTCCATTCAGTCCAGAGAGCATCTGTCTAAATGTTAACGGTTGCATGCCCATTCCATTACATGTATGCATTCGCATTCCACTGCCGAATGCCATGTCCCCATTTGCTCTTCAAATAACTATTAATCTCTTTACACTTATCCCCCTGCTGACAAGAGCAGCTGTTAGTCTCGCCTTCTCTCCCCTGACTTCCACAGCTCCTAGGCCTGTCCTCCATCTTTAGCTTCCCCTCTTGACAGGTGAGGCAAACTGCAGGTGAGACAGCTGTGAGAGACAAAACTAAAACCTGAGGCCCGGATGAAGGCGTCCACACCCCTGGCTGAATGAAAGCTCTTAGGTGTCCAAGCCTGCGGCAACAGCCTAGAAAGGGGATTGAAATTATTATTTGTGTTCAAGTTAAGGGTCAGTATACAAAGCACTCCTGAGCGTCCTGTAGGAATCAGATAATGCTCCCAGAGGCACGTGCTTCCCTAGAGCAGTACAATTAGGGAGGCAGCCGCCCCTGACAAAGGGGACAAAGAAATTCGCCAGGCACTTTCTCACAGGCAGTAAAAAGCCTGTTGGGCCAACCCTTTCCTCCTCCTTCTAGCTACACAGAATGGAACTTCAGCTAATTGTGCGCTTGGGGAAGAACAAAGAAACATGGCCCTTTGAATTTTTTTTTTTCCAATAAATGTAAAGAGAAAAGTTTGGGGACCCAGCTTAAAAAGCCAGTGAGTAAACACTCAGTGCTGCTTGAAGGACATAAGAGAAATGGAAACTCCATTTACCTCAGGGGTACAAAGACGACGTCCCTGGGACAGCAGTGAGACTGAACATACGGGGTGGCACCAAAGAAGCAGAAACTCTATTTCAAGCCATTAATAGGTGTTGATGGCTAGGCTTTTACATGCCATAATTTTTAATCCCAAAAAGTTCGGCTGAAATATTTTCTTCCCAATAGGATTTGCTTCCAGGGCTGACGCCTCAATTTATATAATGTAAAACTAGATTTCTCAGGTTTGGGCAAAGAGCTGCTGACTATTCAAGATAAAAATGGGAAAACATATTTCATTTTAAGCTTTCCTCAAATTTTACTTTAAAGAAACAAAAGCTAAGTAGTATACTCAATTGTCTTTAAAAAAAAAAGCATAAAAACAACACTAACTTTGAATTAACTAGCCTGAAACACACAGCAACAAACCCACCAAAGTAAGAACTGTATGATTAAAAATCTTCTTGCAGACTTTCCATGGCCTTATTAAAAATTTATATCATAAACCTACCATAGGAATTCGTACATTTGAAGTTAATTTTAAAAGCATTTAGTGGACAACGACCAAAAAAGTTTCTTATTTGCTTATTTCTTTGATTTGAAGACAGTGGACGTGTTGACAAAGTACAATTAGAGGCAGAGGGCAGACCAGCATAGCCAAGAAGGACAAGTGTTAGGTAGGTAGGACCAGCAAAATAATTCACAGCGCCCATCGCAAAATGAAAACACAGGGCCTCTTGTTCATAAATTATTAAGAGTTTCATAAGGGTGGCAGCAGAACATTAAACAAAGCACAGGGCCCTTTCATGACTGCGAACTCTGCAGCCTATGAAGCTAGCTCTGTGCCAGGTTAATGTGAATAATATTTATTTCTTCTTTTCCACCAAAGTGAAGCTGGCGGGATGAAGGAAGCAGTACCTGTACCCTTCGTTTACTTCATAAACAGAGAAGGGAGAAATTTGTGTTTTGCTGGGATGCTAATGAGATGCATATTTATGACGACAAGTAAAATAGCCTCCAAAGTTAAAACATGACACTCGTATGAGTACCAAAAAGTGCCCTGAGAAGAACTCTGTGGGGTCCTCTGTGTCTCATGTGTTTCTTATGCAACAAAAGCTATTAGAACATTTGAAATGGAATAGGAAGTAGATTGTCCCTTTCCAACAATAAGGTATCTTGATGTTCGAATAACCTTAACATACTCTATAGGGACTCAGTGAATGAACGAACAGTGTTATATATCTACCCTATCATGTCTGAAAGAGGAGACAGTCTTTTCTCCACAACATATAAAAGGTGAAAATGAACACGATTTGCCTGATATCTATTATAAGCCTGATAAAGTAAAACAGTGGATTTCCTTTGAATTCGAACAGATGCTTCATTTCCTACAAAATAACCTTGAAATAGAAGACACTGCCTGGATCCTAGAAAATTACCAACATCTGTAGCTGAAATGTACTCAACTTCATCACAAACTAGCTGATCTGCCCACAGAAAGGATAAAACACACCTTGGTCACAGAAACTTCATATACTCCGGGTAATCACAGAACACTCTGGGGGGTGTTCTAAAACATGGAGCTGGTATGGTAAGCGTAGGGATACCAGGGGCTGAATGTCAAACTGCCTGCTTCCACCATTAGGAAAAAGCAAGTATAACTACCATTCCCAAATATAGAAAGAGGGTTTCCTTGTTGTTTGTTTTTCTCCCCCCGTAAGTTCTTTCGCATACCCATAGTCACCTACAGACTGATTTATTTCTTCAGTTTTGATGATTAGTATTAAAATGGCAATAAAGAATAGGGATTTCTCCTGACTGGTTGTTGTTTTAAAAGCATACTATATAAATGCAGTTCCTTTAGTTTCATTTTATTTTTCCTTCCTGGGTTACATTGTTAAATGATCTTAAATTCTGAATATATTGTGGGCCTGAATTTTCTTCTCATCAGCTCAGCAATAGTGTATATCAGTATATATCACTGTAAACAAAACTTAATATTGAATTAATATTGAATATAAACCTGGGTTTATACCTACTTAAAGTTGACTCTGTAATTACTTTCCTGTAAAATAATTTAACATCAAAAAAGAATTCCAATCAAGTCATATGACCAGTGCAATGAAACAGGAACATAGATATAATTTGCATTTCTGAAAATCTCTCTCCTCCAATGTATCTGTGTAAGAGAAATTTTATAAGTTCTTTTTCTCGCCTTTCTTAGATATTACTATCTGTAATAGCTAATTTATGGCAACGATAGTCAATAATATATGGCAAGAGATTAATAAAAAATGGGAATGCAGACCCCATCAGGCATAGGAGAGGTTACTTTGGAAACATATAATCAATTTATTTACCTCAATTCAAATGGATCCTTGTCACAGGAAACAATAACTTGCCCAAATTTCATTTGAAGAAAATTATATTTATAATCCTTGACTGACTGTTAGAGGAGGCTAGGGAATTAAACATTCTTCAGTGCTCCTTCGATTCGTGAATGGATTCTAGTAATGCAGAAGAACTCTGAACTTAGACTTGGGTAACATGGGGTTTAAGGCCCAACACTGCCACTAATTTGCCATCTACCCCTGGGCAACGTACTTAAACAACCTGGACCTTAGTTTGCTATAAAGTAAAATCTGTATAACATTGAGGAGATTGAATCTGATGATCAAACGTAAATGGTGCACCAGTTCTA
This sequence comes from Delphinus delphis, assembly GCF_949987515.2. NCBI lineage: Eukaryota > Metazoa > Chordata > Mammalia > Artiodactyla > Delphinidae > Delphinus > Delphinus delphis. The sequence goes on from NC_082686.1 coordinate 77,986,046, forward strand.
ACATTTTTCTAGGGATGACCATTCTCATCTACAATACTGTGTAAAAATAATGCCATGAGATTGCTTTCAAAAAAATGAGATAACTGGGTTTTTTTTTGGTTTTTTTTTCTTCATACAGATTTGCCAGACCAGACCTACAAATCCAAATTATTTCAGGCAGCATATATAGTTTCCTCAGCTAATATAACCTTTCACCTCAGGCTTCATGGAAGAGCTTTCTGAACGCTCTAAAGCCCCTCCTGGGAAAAGAAAACAGCTTTCTTCATGACCCTGGCTTTGCAAAGCATCCATTGGATTATGCTCCAGCAGACAGTACTACATTTTTATCCCCAAATATTGGCAGAATAGTGACTTTTAAACAAGCACTGCCTGAGGGAGAAATGCCTGTCATTTTTTAGTCTTCTACCACCTGCCTCACCTCAAAGAATGATGGTTTGTTTTATGCTAGAATTAAACACAATTGATTGAATGGGCTCCATTTGAGGTCAAGAAGATATTTGGATTCTAATGTTAAATTAAAGCACCATCTTTTCACCTTAAGAATGTATTCAGCATCACGTTTTTCTCAAAACCAGGTTTTGTTAGATATAAAATAGTTCACTTCTTTTGTCTTCCAAATGATCCTAGAAAGTGAGTGGAGGTAACATATACTCATACCTTATAATGAACAAAATGTAAAAATAAAGCATTAAAACCCACAACCTAGAAAGACAGCCTGCAAAGAGTTTACTAGAATGTGTTATGCTCTGACACAAAGTGTCAAGATTCCTCTGAGGTCCAAGATTCCATAACTTAGGAGAGAGCTCCCTAAAAGCGCCAGCCAAGGCTGACAAGGGCAGGCGAGACAAATAAATACAAAGTTGGCTAATCAGGTAGACAACAGTGTCAACAAGTATTAGCCACAGTACTTGAAAAGCTAGGAAGTGTGAAACGTAGAGAAGCCAGAACTCAATCCAAATTTAGCTAAATTACGCTGTGTAGAGCTCAATTAAGGAAAACTAAACTTTAAATTCTATGATTTCATTAAGTACTCCCTTTTAGTAATAATGACAAATAAATAAAATTATAAGCAAGAGCATCTCAATTCTAAGAAAACCTGACCTCACCATTACATACCAAGGAAGCATTGGGCTTAGCAGAAAGGTATAATTTTAATATTCAGTAATTCTTGATCCAAATAATAGGGAAAAGTATACAGAGTTTCAGTTAATTTAAAGTGAACCAGGAGTTATTTATTAAAGTTGGGTCAAAAATGTGTTTGAGGAAAGTTTCAATCTATAACAATCCCTGTCTTAATAGTTTTTTTAAGCAGACATGGTAATGCTAAGAGAAGAAAGTACACAGTAATGGAGATCTTTAGTGATGGGTTTTACCATGTATATGGAAAGCATACCACGGTAACTTTAGAAGATTCATCAATAATGCTTTGCTGGTTTTTAAAGTGAGTTTAAAATATATAAAAATAACTTTGATAATATATCTGTCTAAACCATATCAGAAATTACGACTTAAAACACTGAGGTGATTAAATGTGATTAATGTTTTATCACAGGAGGCAGTTTTGCTCACCGTGATATGAAACTGAAGACATATCAATTTCAATAAAATAATGGTGACCATCAAGATTAAAAAAGTCTGAACCCTATTTAGCATCCATATTTTAATCCTCTGGGAGAGGAATCTTAGCTGTTACTACTACTACTATCACTCTTCCTCCTCTGCTACTACCACTAAGTTCTCTCTGAGTCTTACTACGTTCCTCAGAGTGTTTAAGTGTTTTGCACATATTTACTCATTTAATTCTCATGAGTTAAGTGGAATTATTATCCCACGTTTTACACATATTTTACAGATGAGGAAACTGAAGCTCCACAAGATGAAGTGCTCAGGGTAGTAAGTGACAGAGCTCTCAGATGTGAAACCAGTCAATCTGTCTTGAGATTTACCCACTTTCTTAAGTATCCTTCACTTGGAGTCACTCAGATTTCTGCTTGGAATATTTATGTAAGAGTTACAGTCCCAGAGATAAACCCACGCACATATGGTCAACTAATCTATGACAAAGGAGGCAAGGATATACAATGGAGAAAAGACAGCCTCTTCAATAACTGGTGCTGGGAAACTGGACAGCTACATGGAAAAGAATGAAATTACAACACTCCCAAACACCATACACCAAAATAAACTCAAAATGGATTAAAGACCTAAATGTAAGACGGGATGCTATAAAACTCTTAGAGGAAAACATAGGAAGAACTCTCTTTGACATAAATCACGGCAAGATCTTTTTTGACCCACCTCCTAGAGTAGTGGAAATGAAAATAAAAATAAGCAAATGGGACCTAATGAAACTTAAAAGCTTTTGCACAGCAAAGGAAACCATAAACAAGACGAAAAGACAACCCTCAGAATGGGAGAAAATATTTGCAAATGAATCAACAGACAAAGGATTAATCTCCAAAATATATAAACAGCTCATGCAGCTCAACAGCAAAGAAACAAACAACCAAATCAAAAACTGGGCAGAAGACCTCAATAGACATTTCTCCAAAGAGGACACACAGATGGCCAAGAGGCACATGAAAAGCTGCTCAACATCACTAATTATTAAAGAAATGCAAATCAAAACTACAATGAGGTATCACCTCACACCTGTCAGAATGGCCATCATCAAAAAGTCTACAAACAATAAATGCTGGAGAGAGTGTGGAGAAAAGGGAACCCTCTTGCACTGTTGGTGGGAATATAAATTGATACAGCCACTATGGAGAACAGTATGGAGGTTCCTTAAAAGACTAAAACTACAATCACCATATGACCCAGCAATCCCACTACTGGGCATATACCCAGAGAAAACCATGATTCAAAAAACACATGCACCCCAATGTTCATTGTGGCACTTTTACTATAGCCAGGACATGGAAGCAACCTAAGTGTCCATCGACAGACGAATGGATAAAGAAGATGTGGTACATATATACAATGGAATATTACTCAGCCATAAAAAGGAATGAAATTGGGTCATTTGTAGAGACATGGATGGACCTAGAGACTGTCATACAGAGTGAAGTAATTCAGAAAGAGAAAAACAAATATCGTATATTAACGCATATATGTGGAATCTAGAAAAATGGTACAGATGAACCGGTGTGCAAGGTAGAAATAGAGACATAGATGTAGAGAACAAATGTATGGACACCAAGGGGAGAAAGCGGGCGGGGGCAGTGGTGTGTGGTGGTGGTGGTGTGATGAATTGGGAGTGTGGGATTGACATATATACACTAATAAGTATAAAATGGATAACTAATAAGAACCTGCTGTATTAAAAAAATACAATAAAATTCAAAAAAAAAAAAGATAAATAAGAGTTACACTCTATGAAAGCATACTTATTTTATATCTAAAGAAAATATTTTCCACTCATTAAAGACAGGATATAACACTTCAGCCATTCTTTTGGAGACCCAGCTCCTTGGACCTAGCACCAGAAACTCCCTGAAGATCTGATCATGCCACCCTCATGCTTGAACACACTGAGCAGGTTTCTAATCTCTTAGAACACAAGCCTCAAATCTCTAAACTGCCCTACACCATACTATTTGAAACCGTCCTCTTTGCTCACTAAAGAATGGCATTCCTTCAGTTTTTCAAAGGCAAACTTCTTCAGTCCTCAAGCCTTTTGCACCTGCAGGCTGTTTCCCAACTCATCTTTCAGTTTTAGCTTCAATGTCAAAGCCTTCCTGGAGGGCCCAGATAGGTATTCTTTGTTTCACATGGTCAGGGCACAGTAACTTTCCCCTTTGTACCACATAATTATAATTGAAAATTAATTATCTGTATAAGAACTTTTTTTTTTTTTTTTTTTTTTTTTTGCGGTACGCGGGCCTCTCACTGTTGTGGCCTCTCCCGTTGCGGAGCACAGGCTCCGGACGCGCAGGCTCAGCGGCCATGGCTCACGGGCCCAGCTGCTCCGCGGCATGTGGGATCTTCCCGGACCGGGGCACGAACCCGTGTTCCCTGCATCGGCAGGCGGACTCTCAACCACTGCGCCACCAGGGAAGCCCCTGTATAAGTACTTTTTAATGTTGCTCTTCTCTGCTAAACAATTATGAGGGATGATATCTGTTTAGTGCTGAGTATAATATCTGGAACCATGCCTGGGACATAGTAGGTGTTCAGCAAATATTAAAGAATAAATGCAAAACATTTCAAAATAAAAATCACCTTCAGAAAATATATTTTATTCTAATTCAACTATAACCCAAACAAGTATTGCTTTTTTACTCTGAAGTAAGTCTGTCTCCAAATCAGAGTCACCTCTTTACATACTACTGCCCTTGAATGTTACAGTGCATCTCCAAATAATCTCAGTGACCTTTACTTTGTGTTTTGATTTGTTCTGGTAGGTGGGAATTGTGCTTTTAGCTTCAGCTGTTATGGGAACTAGTAGCAGAATAGCCAGTCCTGTCACTCACAAGGCCATGAGTAATACTTGGTAGTTCACACCTAGCTGGGAAGTTTATTAATGAGCTTCTACTTCCTTGAAATAAACACATACACATTTTTGTGCCAAGGCAGTGTTTCTTACCTGATGGTCTAGATTTTGTTTCTCATGCATCTAGGTCAGCAATAAGAATAAAAATCTTTGTGGTCATATAATGATTTACTTCCTGCAGATAGAGAAACCACCCAGACACAAGCCTCGAGTAAGATGTTAGTTTCTGATAGAGAGGCCACAAAATTGGTCCCTCCCTCTCTAATTTCCATGATTTTCTGCCCAGTTAGCTAGAATTCAGTTTAGAAGAATGCCATAATTAAGGGCTTACAAAAGTATGTTTTGAGGAACTGAGATTGTAGTTTATCAGACTTACAAAGCATTTCTTGTAAATGGTCTAAATTCATGACTTCATTTCCCAGACTATATAACACACACACACACACACACACACACACACACACAGGTTGAAACGCTAGCCTTTATTTGCAAATGGAAAACTAAAACATGAAATAAGGACTATACTACTCAATCTGTACATATTCAAATGAGGAACACTGTTTTTAAAGTTCTAATTTGCTTTTGCTTGTCAAGTTCTTTGCTGATTGCTACACTTTTCATTTTATTTGAGATAAAGTTTTCAGTGACTTACTATGCTTTGTAATTAGACATGGTGACTTATGTAACATTGAAATGTTCCTTTAAGATTCACTTTTAACTGCAAAATAAAACCAAAGTTTCCAGCTATGCCAAAGACATGCCTTACTTTGAAAAGACACTCATCTATTCATTTCATTCTATTTACCCCATTATGAAAGTAACAATCAATCAATCAGTTTAATAATTACAACAGCTCATTAGTGTCTTATTTGGACAGAAAAAAAAAAAAAACCTGGGGCACCATGTTTAAGAACAAAATGACTTAAAGTTTTCTCAGACATCCTTTAGTAATAACACCATAGAAAATAAAATGTGAAAGTGTTTGCAAATCATCAAGCTTATTCACCCAGAGCAAACCACCCACATCCCTGGTGATGATTGAGAGACATCAGGAGACAAAATGAATGAAGGGAATGGTGTGGAAGCAAGTAAACACATTTAAAAAGTGAGTGCAAAGCGAGATAAAAATCTAATCGGTTCCGTTTTGTAGAAAAATCAAACACATTCCCTGTCCTCCCGAGTAATCAATGAAGTGAAAGCAGTACATTTTACACTGTTTACCTCTGTTAGAGAACAAGTCATTCCTTACTCAGGAAACTTCCCTGTGTTTCAAAAACTTTCTTGCCACTTGAAATAGAATGGAAATAAATATCTGGACTCATTAAAAAAAAAAAAGTCTTACAAGATGTCAGAGAAAACCATATGATTCAGAACATCCAGGCGGAGACCAGGCTCGTACAGGGTGTGCAATTGCTTTGCTTTCTGTACAGATCAGTTACAAACAGCCATTTCTGTAGGTATTTATGCCACATTTTTATCTGAAGATAGCCCTCCGAGCAGCAGCAACAGGCGCATGCTTCCGTCACATTCAGGAACATTATTTGGTGACCCCAGGGAGGATACAGAGATAAGTACCACATATCCTCTACCCTCCAACAGTTTCCAGTCCAGAGACCGGGAGAGCAATGAGGGAGGAACAGAGAAGTACAAAGAGTTCAGAGGAAGTCGGGTGATTCTGAATGGGGGTGGGGGGGGGCGGTGGAATCTGAGACATTTTTAAGAGTGAAGCAGGCCCCTAGCAAGGCTTTAAAAACTGGAAAGGATCTGACCTGAAGGTAAATATTTGAGGGGTAGAGTTGGCGTATAGAAAGAAGGCAGGAAAAGTAACTTCTCTGAATTCTCACTGTTCTGATTTTCAGGCTTTCAAGCACTTTGGGATTATCTACCGAAATAATTTCCCAGGTCTAAGGCTTATTATGGGCTTTCCACTTTATCCAGTGTTACCGTTTCTCTCTGTGTAGATCTTGTGGAGTCCTCAACGTTAGTCTGGTGACAGAGTCTCAAATGGTCTATTTAAAAGTAATCAAGCCATTCCCAAAACATCTGATGTTGCCCTTTGAGAGAGTAATGGTTTTCCTTTTAATTCTGATTCCATCAATAGAGTGACACTAATCCAGACTGATTTGAGTAAACAGGGCATATTCCCCATTGTCTCTGTGATCTGAGAAAGAATGAACTTGAGAAAGATCGCTGCCTGGATTGGAAATGGCCCCTTTGGGTGTTTTGCGCAAGCTTAAAAGGAAAAAGAAAATGCCTGTACAGAGTTCCTTCCAAGGCAAGCTCACTTTGGGGGTGGTAATGCTCATAGGGGTATTATACTAAACTGCACCTATTAGTGGCTTTAGCAGCAATAAGAAAGTCGAACTATTTCTTTTGTAGTGTTTCCAGAAGAGCTGACGAGAGTGTTTCATAAATTTCCGCCCCTGGCAACACACCACAGCTTGACTCAAAATTCCCTCTTTCAGCTTTTATAAGGAAATCTTTTTTTTTTTTTTTTTTGGTCCCATTTAAGAAACACAGACAAGATGCAATTCAGATCACAAGTTTTGCATAAGATATCAGTTTACACACATCCACTGACATTCCAAAAATGTTTTATTGTTGCCAGTTATTCCCTTAGCTAGAATCAACATGTGCTTTATCTTAACACTAGTTACTGAATGTTACATTGACAGGTAAGTACTATCTGGGGAAGCTATCTCAGAATTTACAGGACGGTTCAATTTTACTATGTCTTTGGAAAAGAGACTGAAACAGAATAAAGTTAGTCATTATTTCAAACATGAAATAAATTTAGAAAGAAGAACTTTCTAAGCCTTTTTTTCCGCAGAAAATGGAAAGGAATGCTTTGGGGATAGGATAGGGGTGCTACAATGTCAGACCAAATAAAAAAGTCAAATGTGGGGAAGCACAAAGTACTGTTTCTGAAAAGACTTTACAGACATTTTAGGTGACTAATTTTTTCTGCAAAGGCGGTTGAATAGCAACAGGGTCATCTGTGGAACTTCACTGCTTCCCCTAATATTTGCAGAGTTAAAGGCAGAACAAAACACATTTCAACAAAATTCACTTTGTGTTAGAAGAGGATTAAGCTTGGTAAGGACGAGAAAGGAATGAGATACAATCTTGGACATCCCCCCATTTTCAAAGAGCATCATTCTCCCTCCTACCCATTCCCTTTGCCTTTAAATCAAGTGACTGAGTTACCTTCCCCAAGAACCTACCCTTGCCTACCCCACCATTATCTTTTAAATTGCCTACATTTTCTTCCTGGGTGAAATGGAAGTGATGAAGGAGATTGTGGGAGGCGATGATATGAAGAGAAGTAAAGACATGCCTTCCCCCAATATTTCTGTTCAAATCTTAAATGAAAATGTATATCCTTGTCCAAAGTGAGATTTGACAAATTTATGGCAAAGATTTTGAAATTTGTGATGCCAAGATCTTGATTTTGTATTGCTATTGTTTTGGGGTAAATTGGGGGGGTTGTTTCTTAAATGATACATTCATATTTAGGTCTGCTCTATTATTTCCCAATTGGGATTCTCATCTTGAACAAAAGTCATACTTGGCATATGGTGCCCCATTTAGCTCCAGGATCCCTATCTTCTTTTAGAGCAGTGATCAGGGAAGAGATTTTTCTCATCCTGATTCTAAGATGACTATTTAATACGTAAAGTTAATCCTAATTAACATAGAAAATCAGTCTAGAGTTTGTTCCTAGCTTTGACTACTTTAAGTATGTAATTACCAAGTCCCTGTAAGAGTGAGACACCTTATCTATCTCTATAGAGGTCTAAGGAATGGGAACAGGAAACAATTAACTTTGCCCAGACCAAGCAATCATTTGGACTAATTTTTCTCCCTCCTTGCAGGATGACACTTGTCACTCCTAGAGCATGTAGAAAAAGTTTTGAATCTCGAATTCTGAACACTGCCCACGCTTTCAGAATATTCATGGGTTCTAGCTCTTAGTGAGATAAAAGCCCTTGACATGTTTTCTTGCTGTTTCTTATAAAAGCTTTCCATTTTGACATACATATTAAATATAGATCAGTGTTTAAATCAACATTCTCTTTTCAAGTCAATATAGCATGCTCTTTCATTTGGTCCTGTGCAGTTATCCTTTGTATTTTTATTAATTTTCTACCTTCTACCCAGAATGACCTTCCTTCCTCTCCCTGTGGCTAAATTCTAGTTCTCAAACTATGTGAAATATTACCTTCGTCATGAGCAGGTTTGACCCATTTCACTGTCTTTGAGAGCCTTTGGTGTCTCTTACCACATTCTGTTTTAAACTGGAGTCACTTATGAATACCTTACGTACACACTAGGATTGTGAATTTTCAGAGGCCAGTGGCTTGCAACTTACTTATTTCTGCTTTCCTTCCAGTGTCTGGCACAAGCACCGTGACTGCACTTAACTAGCTCTCAGTAAGTGTTGAGTTGTAAGGAAATGCTCCTTTTCGTAAGGGAAATAATCGAAATGATTTGTGGCTGGGATATCAAAGACACTGTATCTAGTTTATAACCAAATATATACTACTTTTTTTTATTTTGGGGTGGGGAGTGGGGAGAGATAATAAAATAAATAGTGGATATTTACTTACAGCATGACCATACATTTTATCTTCTAAGTGGAACACTTTTGGAAAATAAAAGGGGTGCTATTAATAATCACACTTAAATAGCAAGAGTAAATAGGGACAAACCAAGACCAATAGTTCCCAACTTCTCTATGGCAGGAACCATAGCTATTAAAGAGAGCTATGGGCAGGGAAAACACAAGTTTCATGAGACTTTAGAAACAATCCATTTCTACCCTTTCAAAAGGTTCCAGAGAAGTGATGGATATTCTTACAAAACGAGCACCCAATGTGCAATTCAGAGAAATGCATTTTTATACTTCTAGGCAGCCTTGAACAAAGCCATTTATCCCCCGCAAGTGCACCTTAGTGCAGCCCCAATTACACCATTCCTCTGTTTAAAACCTTTCCATGGTTTATCATTGCCACTATATTAAATGTGTTATGGTGCTCCGTGAGCCACTCTACCTTGCAATTCTCCCTTTACTTTCTAATTCTTTCATCCTTTCAGTTCCATCAGAACTATCTGACATTTCTGAGTACCCCAGAATTCACCCTACTTCTGTGCCTCTGCTGATGCCTGTTTCTTCGCCTGAAATCCCCCTTCCCTCTTTTATTTCTAAAACTTTAGAAAGTTCTACTTGTCCTTCCAAGTGAATCTGCATCACACATAGACATGTAGACTTTTGTGATCCTCCTGCTTTGAGATACTCTCTTTCTCTTTGATCCTTTATATTCTCTTGCTCACATTTCTCATACGACACTTAAGATCTCTCCTGTATTAATTATAACTGTATGTATTCATTCCCCCTATGAACTGTAACTTATCAGTGTAGGAACTGTTTCTTACTCATTTTTGTATCCTATGTACCATCTTATACGTAAGTGATGTTCAGTGAACATTTCTTTACAAACATTTCTTTACAAAGTCTATAGTCCTTTTTCTAACCTACGTTTCTCTTCCTCAATACTACTCCTCATGAATATTAACAAATTTCAACTTAATTAAAAGTTATAAGTGAAAATTATAAAATGTTTATAGAGATAACACATTAATAAGCCACAGGTCCCTATTTTCTTGTGCCTCCAAACTGTGTTCTTAAGAGAAGATCTGGAATAAGATTTAAGCTTAACTCTTGTATCAACTGTTTTACCTTGACATTTCAATCCATTCTCTTCCAGAACCAAAATCCACTACCCTACTGGATATCCTTCACAGGCAACTCATTCCCTAAACTGACACTGAACAATAACGCTGTATCAGTCGTCTGACTTTTTGCTTAGCATATATTTAAAAGAAAATTCTGAGTCCATTGGACTTGGAAAATCTTTCATTTTCAAGACAGTAAGACATTTATGGAAATAACCAAGTCATTTTTCACTGAGGTGTCTTTTGGGTATCTGTGTTCGCTCGTCCTTATTTACTGACATAAAACAATTAGAAGTTTAAAATGTATTCAACAGAGGAAAAGTTTAATTTCACACTGTTACTGTGAAGGGAGGATTTTTACCCGTTCCTCTCTATCTCACAAGCACAAGTCCCTCCCAATGCAATTACATGCACCTCAAAGAAAGCTTGGGTACACTGTGGTAACATAGTTCTCAACTGTTTGACCCATATCTTTCCTTGATAAACATAAAATCTCATGACCTCAAATATATACTCCCTCCCTTAATAGGAAGAATATAGAATCTAAATTCTGTAATTGGAGTAGTGGTGGTGGTGGTGGGATGAACTGGGAGACTGGGATTGACATATATACACGAATATGTATAAAGTAGATAACTAATAAGAACCTGCTGTATAAAAAAAATACAATAAATTCAAAAAAAAATTTCAAAGTGGAAAAAAAATACATGAAACAATTGATAATATAAAAAGAAACCAAATTCTGTGTATGCTTATTGTCTAAGAAAATTTTAACAAACTTTGTATTCAGAAAATATATGTGGTGTGATGAAAGAACAACCAATATTTTTTTGATTGCTATAGTTAACCAGCCATTCATTCATACTTCCTACTGTACACTCCACACACCCGTTGAGGATCACTGCTCTTCTAGAAAACAAAACAAACCAAACATGCTTTTTCCTTATCTAGGTAAAGGATAAGTGATTTATTATCACCACTCATTTTTCCAATAGCAGTGAAGGAAAGTATGATCTATGATCTGTGATCTAAGATCTCTTTCTCCCAGTCCCCTCTGGGCTTGAGGGCAACCAATTGTAAAACAAGTAGTGCAATCTAAGACCACAGCACGGAGTGAGGAGCGTAGCCTGGCTGACACCCGAATCAAGTCTGCTGCTTCTGCTTCTTACCTGCTGTGATTTTACCTATGGTGCTAAATAGCTCAGAGGTGCAACTTGGGAACGCTAAAAAGAATACATTTATTAACTATAAAGAGAAAAACCACTCCCATGGGAAAAAATGTGAGTCAGCCTTTGGAAACAGTATTGGAACATGAAAGACTATTTTCTTTGCCAATGCAGGCCCAGAGGTCAATTAATTGGCAATGATCTGAACACTTAGAGTTTATATTGCTGCCTCAGCACTTTTCTTCTTACTCTCAACTAGATTTGCATACCAGTTCTTTAGGGAAACTTCTTTTCGAAGCACTTACCATGAATCACAGTGGCCCTTCTTAGAGTGTATTTCTGTCTAAAGAGAAAAAGTTAAGTAAACAGGGACTCATTTTTATATCTATAGCTCTCTCAACTACAAAAAGAGAAATCATTAACCTTGATTTGTAAAATGAGGTGATTCATTATATGAGTTGAAGTCCTGAATGTTGTAACCCATTCACCAAAGTACCTTTCCATCTTCATACTGAAGCCCAGATGGGGATTTTTAATAAAATGTCATTCTTCTAAGGAGGAGTTTGAGGGCTCTCAAACACTCTCTCCCTCTCTCTCTCTCTCTGTCTCTTTGTCTGTCTGTCACACACACACACACACACACATACATACACACACACACACACACACACACACACACACACAGAGCCCAGGTTTTCTGGCAAGAAAATGGAACTAAAATTTAATCTACGAACAATTTCCTTTTTTTAGTGCCTCGCTCTCCAAGTATGAGACCAATCCCAGAGGCTGTATCATTCCACCCTGGCGCATTGGAAAGGTGCTTGCTTGAGGCCTCCTCATTGCAACCCAAGGGTGGAAACTTAAGCCCTGCCTGTTATATCCTGCTCGCCTTCCCCTCCCTTCCGGACCCTTTCCTGTTCAGTAACAGCTTTCCCAAATCCAGCTCTGCTTGGGGGGGAAGAACTGGAAAATTGTGGAAAAGGGGAAAGGGGAGGAACAGTGTTCTTATATCGTTTTTGAGTTACCAATCCAAAGAATTTGCTAGCAAATTAAATTCAAAAATTATTTGAAGTCAGAGAACAGGTTATGGTTTTCAAGTAATTTTCACTCTTACGGGGAGTGACATGTCTTTTTATTCTTAATCTGACCATTTTTTAACAATTCTTATGTGATAATCATAAATGGCTGATTCCATATTGACAGTTATTAATAAATGTTACCAGAAGGTGAATGCTAAAGCATTATAACTTGTGTATGAAATTTCTGGATTCTCAGGGCCCTGTGGTCCCAGGCTTTTCATATACCTACATGTAGAACTGCATTTCTACAAAGGGCTAGTTATTAAAAGATAACCCTATGCAGAAAAGAAAACTGGTCTAAGCAATAGAATGGAAATGAAGCCATGAAGATAACGCATATTACACACACTAGCAGACAGATATAAAAATCATGATAGAAATACACGAAATGACACAGGAGGGTAGAGAAATGCCGCCATGTTTCTTCATCAGTAGCCTCTATGTACATGAGCAGCATTTCAAGAGAAAACAGACAGCTGCTGCCTCTTGATCACATATCCCTTAAAGTTTTGAAAAACGCAGACTCATGTAAAGGTATTTTCTTTCACTGTCAGTATGCCGTACTCTCACATACAGCATGACACTTTTACCTCCATAAAAGGCAGTCATTACTACAAATACCTTCTCATCACAGTATTCATGCAATTTTTTTCCTTTTATGAGAAATAATCATTTCTTTCCACTTTACATCAACTTCATACTTTTCTTACAGTTACTTCTAAATCAACTTTTGCTTCTACCTTTTTTTACTTACACACACAGAGATCCCAGCCTGTTTATAAATGACTGCGCGTGAAATATCTCATGAACACAAAGTCAGATATGATATGACCGACAGATCTTTTTTTTAATGATCAAAACTGGACGACATTGGATCAAATAGAAACAAGATCATCATACAAGTTGCCTCCATTTTTTTTTAAAAAAAATATTGCTTAGTAACATTTTAAGCTAACTTTCAATATTAAAGCAAAAACAAGAAACTCAAGTTTCTCCACTGAGGACAAGCAAGCCTACTTGAATGTTTTAAAGGAAAATAGGCACTTCCTTTTCCTTCTTTAGATAACTCGATATTTCCCCTGCTATATTTACATAGTTCAGGTGTCTAGACAATAGTGTGGTCAATATGTGATAGCGCTGGCCTTGCTTTGTTGTCTGTTGGGGACGCTTCCTTGTGCTGTCTGTCCGAGTACTATACACTTTGTTTTGATTTTTAAGGAGCTCTATTTGAGTACTACACTCTACTTTTCCAAGCATTCACCTGCAAGCATTTTCATCTGAAACACTGAACTAGCTCTCTCCACACTGCATTCTCCCCCTCATCTGATTAGTGTCAACACAGCTGCCCTATTCTGAGGAATGTAAACTAATATTGTTGTTAGACCTCCCTCAACCTTAGGAAACTTCCTCAAAGCCTTACAGTCTGGTTAGGATTTTTTTCTTATCCCTTCAGAGATTTAAATCCCTGTGACAAACGTGTTGAGGAGAGATCAGGGAGGCAAACATCAATTCCATAAATAAAATCCTATATGCTATAATATACATTTACATGTATGCATGTATAAATATTTAATAATGCATTGCTCCAAAATAACTTTGTCATCATACAGTGAAAGTCGAAGTCAATCACCAGACAATAGGGACTTGAGTGAAGTCCCCTCAGGATTTAAGTGGGTCTCTGGATTGACAGAATTCAAAACGAAGATGGCTTAAAAAAATCTCACCTGATTACTTTAAAAAAAAAAAAAAAGCATCATTTGCTTTTAGGATGAAGTTTGAAGATAGAACTGAGAACTTAACTGAGTTGAGACACAATCAACTAATTTGTCTTAGTGATACATGAACACCCAACAGAGGAGTCAGTTCAGTGTATCTGGCAGAACGTGATCTGCTCTCTCAGTCTGTTCTTATACAAAGTGATTTTATAAACTCCTGAATATTGGGCTTCCTCAAATACATAACATCACCCAGAAATTTTTCTTTTCCCTTTTCTCCTACTGTTTCATCTTTTACTTAAAGAAGAATCTTACAGTCTCCACAGAAAATATTAACCAAGAAAAGAGATTCCTATACACAGTTTGCAAAAACATTACATTGGGTGACCAAGAACCACCAATATGTAAGCTCTTATTTAAAAAATAGAAATGAAATAGCATCTCTAAATGGAGTGCTAAAATCTAAAAGCCTTACCTCACTAAATTGAGCCTGGGCATTGTTTTCCAGGTACAACATGTTAGCTGTAAGATTGATCAATGCCGCTGTCCTCTCTTCTGGCTCCAGGATTTTGCCAACCCCCCACCCCCTCTGAGACCCTTACAGTAGGAATCTACTAAGAAGATAACAGACCTCAAGTCCCTCTCTGTCTTTCTCTCTCTGTACATAATTCTAGGTTCCCTAATATATACCCAACTATAGGCATGAGGGGGCGGGACTCTTCTCTTTACCTGTCCAATCCATCAACTTCCACCTGGACTCCTCCACTCCAATGGAGTGAGGCCTCTCCCATCTCATTAAGTAGTTAGAATTCCTTATCACCAATCTTTAAAAGAAAAAGAAAGAGAGGGGAGGAAAAAAAAAAAAAAACAGGAGAGAGACAGGTAAAACTTTCCCTTGTCTCTTTCATAAGAAAGTACACTCTTTCCTGAAAACAAAATCTCCCCAAACAAACCACAAACCGTACCACCACCAGGACTTACACAAGGCACTTCAGAAAGTTGTTTTACACTCTGCATCTGAAAAGTAAAACTTCAGGGAAAGCTTTTGAAAGTTTTGTTTCGCTGTTTTCGCTTTTTAAACCTAGATGTGGAGTTTCAAGAATGATTACACAGTTAGAAATTTGGGGAAACCATGCTTATATGTCCTTAATATAAAAATTAAAATCCACTGCCTGACAGGCGAAGGGTTTTCAACTTCTTCTCCCAAGAGAAATGCCAGTGGTTTCATGCAAAGCTATGCTAACATAAGCCACTTGATCGTCCAGAGCATGTTTCTCAATAACAATTTAAACCATTGGTCCCGTTAACTTGTGAAAACAAACAAACATCCACATTATGTACAGGAAATAGAAGTCCTGGGGAAAGTGCCCATTTTTTTAAAGCCCTTTAAAAAAAAACCTGTTTCTTTCTATCATATTTCTTGAAACATGGAATCAATACAATAGCTAATCTATTTGAATATTTATTTTCTCTACCATATCTAGTTTTTATTAATGCTCAAAGATAATATTTTTATAAACAGGTAATTACTCATAAAAAGAATAAATCTTAAAGTCTGAAAGACCAACTAGCTTTTGCCTTAAAAATATATTTACATAAATACATGACAACATTCATGTAGAATCTGGCCTTGCTTACCATGATTTAGTGAAGATGAAATGCACACTGATGGTTATTGTGCGATCTACTAAAATATGCTCATTGCTGTCGAGTATTCTACATAATTCAGTTAGATTTATATCTAAACGTCACTCCTCTCCCCACGCTTGGGAAGCCAAATTCCCTGTCCTGCGTGAAAGTTATAACTGGACAAGATAGCTGTACAGTAAGTTAATATTTAGATTGATTCTAAAATTTAGATGAAAATTAGAAGCCAGACTAGGTTAGTATATAAACTTTAAAAATAAAGTGTGCAAATGCATTCATGACCTTGGATTTGCCTCCTCTTTTTGCATCCATAAAATGCATGCACATAAGGGATAATATGATCATGGGGTGATATTTACTTTTTAGCCCCTAAGTTACTGGTAAGAATGTTTCTTTTTCTGCAAAAATTTTTCAGTAATATCATCTGATCTCAAGTGTCCAAGAATACGACAACACTAATGTTACAAATTTATATCAGACAAAATGTTCATTTCTTCACTGAAATATTGGAAAGATGATCTCTTACTACCTGTAATTAACCAAATAAGCTGTAGCTACGAGGCAAAAAAAAAAAAGAAGAGAGAGGGAAAGAAAGTAAAAAAGAAATGACTTGAAAAATGCAATTTCATTATTTGTACCATGAATTTAAATTATACACCCACTGCCAGCTTCTGGGTCAACAGTAGAAAGCAGTTAGCTGTTTCCTTAAAGCTGTGCTTAGTTAAGTGGTTCAAAAACTTGGATGACCCTGAGAATCAACCAGGGTGCTTTTTAAAAACAGATTTCTTGACCTGGCCCCATATCTACTGAATAAGACTCTCCAGGTACACAACCCGTACATCTGTATTTCCGACAGCCCAGTAGGAAGTTCTGAATGAGTCGGGTTTGGAAATTAATCTGGAGTAAATGCCATTAGCACAACTGCCCAGAAAGTCATTATTGAATTCTTTTTTCCATGAATAGAGTAGTGTAGCCACTTGAACCCCTAAATCTAAGGTCCACAGTTTCAGATGTTGATGATATTCTATCAAATGTAAACAAATTTCATCTTTCGCAGAGTCAAAAGATTCCCAGCAGAATGGGATGGATTAAAAAGATCAAATTCCTTCTATCTACCACCTTAGCCTTCAGCACATGCCAGTCAGACTATGATCTCTATCTACATAACTACCAAAATCTAAAATGCGTGTATCTTACATGTAAGATATGATACATCTGCTGACGCTACTTGTGTGTTTTGGGTACATGAGGGGAAGGAGTACTGGACTGGGGGTTACAGGAGTAACCAGGAGGTACAGGAACTATTACCAATTCTGTGCCCTTGGGGCAGGTTACTTAACCACTCTGGATTCAGGTTCCTCGTTTGTGAAATGAGAGGCAGAACTAAATGATTTCTAAAGACCATTATAAAGATAAGAGTCTCTGTCCAGAATTCATGGAAGTGATTTAGAGGATTATTTACATTTCTCTTATTTTGCTGGGATATTTGTACCTCAGTGTGCTCATCTTTGAACTGTACAATGAAGCAGTTGAGTTGCACAGATACTAAGATGCTTAAATGACATAAAGAAAAAGGTACAATGTACTAGGGGGAAAATCCATGCTTTTTGCTCTAGGATATCCTCATATTAAATTCACTAATAGCTACTAATCCATTTAAATTTGAATTTAGCACAAACATTTTCATAAAAGAGTGAATCAAAGTACATCTGATAACTTTTGATTTCAGAATTAGTGCGAATACCTGATGTAAACATCATGCATTTACTTAAGCAAAAGGTTACAGAGAAGCAACCATTCTCTGTATTCGCCATGCAACAATGCTTATCTTGGATCTCAAAGGTTTATTAATATGCATTAATTTTCCTAATAACCTAATGATGTAGGTATTATTATCCCCATTTTACAGGTAAATAAACTCAAAGATTGTAAGTAGGTTTCCCAAGTCCTCAGGAGTCAGAACAACTTTATTTAACTTTACTCACAGCTCATAGTTTTTCATTCCCAGCCATTTCCCTCAAATTCCTCAAAGCTTCATGGTGTCAGAATCAGGCGTCAGCACTATCCCTTGAATGAAAATGCCACTGCTGTAAATCTAGTGCATTGGAAGGAGAAGTCATTCAAGATGTAACATTAA
Source organism: Delphinus delphis (assembly GCF_949987515.2). Classification (NCBI taxonomy): domain Eukaryota; kingdom Metazoa; phylum Chordata; class Mammalia; order Artiodactyla; family Delphinidae; genus Delphinus; species Delphinus delphis. The sequence goes on from NC_082686.1 coordinate 78,004,021, forward strand.
CATGTATGTTTTCCTGAAATAATACTGTTAAAACTTTGTTGAATATCATTCTTAACAGATACTCATGTAAGAGCTCTTTGTATATTAAAGATATTAACCCTTATCATAAGTGCTGCAAATATTTTTCCACTGTGTGTATTCCTGTGTGTGCGTTTCTGGTGTTTCAACTCGTATATGGATTTATGGTTTGCTTTTTGGTGTAGAAGAGTTTTATTTTTTCCATAACTGAATTTATCATATCATTTTTCTCTTATAATTTATTACTTTTCAAAAATAGTTTGAAAGGCCTTTGCCAGCCCAACATTATAAAATCCTTCAGCCGTATTATCATTTCATATTATTATCAGTTTTTGAATTGTTTCATATGCAAATCTTTTCACTCTCTAGAATTTGTATTGGTATGAGAAATAAATGAAGATATACTTCCACTCAAAATATATAACTTATCTTCATCATTTTATTGAATAATTTTCTCTCTAATTTGACATGCAATCTTTATAATATACCAAATATCAATGTCTCCATTTTATATCTCTATGTGAGAAAGTTAAGCAAGTATATAAATCTTCAGCACACAGAAAATACTTGTCTGAAGTTCTTAATCCACACTGTAAGTTTGGGTAGGGAAAAACAGGGTACCTATAAAATTCTAGGAAGTAAAAAGTGGAAGCAGTTTTGTCTTTCAGATCTATGCCTGCCCCCTGTGGCTTGGGGTAAGTATAGAGAACAAGGAAATGTTTAGGTTTCATGAAGCCATAAAAATGGAGATAAGTGTTTTAGTGGGTTCGCCTCATGAAGACTCTAGTTCTATTGAATTGAGAGAACAGAGAAGTTAGAAGAGGCTTAGTTAGTCATTTATTAAAGTAAACAAAGACTGGTGACTTGTTTTTATATTAGCAGTTGAGATTCCAAGAAAGAATATGTGCCTGGTTCTAAATTTATCAACCCTCTATGCTTTCACCAAAAATTTACCTGAATAAGATAGGAAAATGAATATCTAGCAATATCTCTACATTCTCCCCTCCCTCTAGAGGCCCCTCACCATCACTTTATCTTTCCTAAAGAACAACTATGATCATGTTACTCCACAGGATGAGTCCATGCCATTGGGAAAAAACCAATTATTTTTGTAGGCACTCAAGATCCTTCTTCACAGGCTGGTCCCAAGCTACCCTCTCAGCCTCATCATCCCTATTTTCCACTCTGCTTGCTACATGCTGGCCCCAGCTGACCATTTCTGCCCCTCTGCTCAATCTGGTCCCTCAGTTTGAAATGTCTTCATTCTCTTTACCTGATAAATTGAAACATTTTCAAATTCTTCCAATGAATCTGAGTTCTCCAATTCCCTAGTTGAAGTTCAGTCTTCTCTTATTTTATATGAATGTATATAAAATAATAATAAAATGCTACCTTACAATGAAAAAATGTGTATAATTATCTGTCTCCCCTATGAGGCTATGAATTTTGAGGTCAGAGTACACTTCTGGTCATCATATCACATTTCATGTCTAAAAGCCTGATGAATATAAGTCCAGTTGAACAATTTAACTCTGTAAGAAAAAACCAGAAAGTTGAAAATGGATTCTTTACTCAAAATATTTATTATGACATGAATGCCTTTCCTATAGGAATCAATAAACAGCATCTAATTACAATAGAAGAGAGAGAAAAATGATGCTTTCAACCCAAGGATAGTATGTCAAATCTTCAATAATTATTTGTCAAGAAGGCAAATTGTCAGCATGATAAACCAGCAACAGGCAAAAAATATTGGGGTTTTATAGAGCTTGTGTGAAAGCTAAGAAATGTTGGGACTTTCCAAGCTGCCCCAGAACAAAATCAATCAGATCATTTTAATACCACCCACCATAAAGTCAAAGGATGACCAGCAAGACACAGTGAGTAACTTTCACAGCTCTAATCTTTCTCAAGTTAAGTGATTTCCTTCCTTTCCTGCTCCAGACAGGTAAGAAGAATTCGCATTTGTAGACGCTATTGAAGGCCACTAAATTAATTCACCAAATCAATTTTCTCTTAAGTCTAAAGCTAAATTCCAAAGCAAGATAAAAAATCACATCCATTTTAGGGTCCCTAGTGAGGCTCTGAAAGATGAGCAAGCCTCATAGGTACAGAACGGGAGATAAGTTCTGTCCTAAATCTTATAGATGTACTCAAGCTATATATATAGTTGTTGTTGTTGCTTGTTTGTTTGTTTTTTCTGTAAACCTTCAAGTAGAAGGTAACATAGCAGACAGGGTTTAGTTTCTCTCTTTGTATATTTTGTGGATCAGATACTCTTCAGAGCACTTTATATATAGCAAACTCATTTAATTCTCATAGAAGTTTGTGATGTATGTACTGTTATTATTCCTGTCTTACAGATGAAAATGAAAATACTGATATGCAAATAAATACTAAATGGTGAAATCGAGATTTGAAGGGATCCAAAACAGTCCAAGTAAATAGGTGTCCATATGCAAAGAGATAAGATCATCTCTCATACTGTCTTTAATTTGCACTTAAAAGTTTTAGATTATAAAAATAATGTGATATTTAGAGCCCCAAACTGAAAAATAAAAATAAAAAATAGATGCTATCTATAAGCATAACACTCATAGAGAACTACTGCTAAAAGTTTCCTTGGTCTTTTCTCTATGTTTATATATATATTCTGTAAGCAAAATTGGATTATATTCAACATATTATTATTATTTTTTTTTTAGTTATTATGGTATTATGAGCATTTTCCCATGTTAAGTATTCCTACATCTAAAAGTACTGGGTCAAAGTTTCCGAACGTAAGTCACTTGATAGGTACAGAATCAAGTTATTTTCCAAAGGGCTGAATCAAATTGCATTTGTATGAGGTTAAGAACCACAGTATTAGAATGATCTTTTCCAACTATACAAATGAAAACAAACATTTTCTTATTTTAATATGAATCCCCTTGATTGTGAGCAAAGTTAAATGTATTTCAATATGTTTCTTAGCCCTTTGCATTCCTTCTTTAGATGATCTAGTAATGTCCTTTGCTTTCCCCTCCAATCCCTACCTCACTGGTATCTTTATTAATAAAGATATTAACTCTGACATATTTGTCATATATTTTCCAAGTTTCTTTGTTTAGTATTAAATATATTGAAATAGAAATTCTGATTACTTTATTACATAAAAATGACTTCTTAGCCATTTATCCCAGAACCTAGAGGTAACCACTGTTAAAATTTTGGTATTTTCTCTTCCAAAGATATATATTCCATATAATTCTGTGTGCTTTACAAACTGAACATATGATAGAACATATTAAAGATATATTTTGTTAAAAGTGCGTATATGTGTCTGTATAAATGTATGCATATAGTTATTTTAAAAATTAACCTGTTAATATGATTGCATACTCAGGTCATTACTCAGGTATTTTAATTAAACCCTATGTTTTTAAATTGCTATATAGGGCTATTGAATTAATTTAGCCATTTCCCAGTCATTGGACATTCGATTTGTTTCTATTTTTCTTTAACACTATAATCTTAAAGCAAAACTGTACTACGCGGGCTTCTCTGGTGGCGCAGTGGTTGAGAGTCCGTCTACCGATGCAGGAGACGCAGGTTCGTGCCCCGGTCCGGGAAGATCCCACATGCCGCGGAGCGGCTAGGCCCGTGAGCCGTGGCCGCTGAGCCTGTGCTCCACAACGGGAGAGGCCACAACAGTGAGAGGCCCGCGTACGGCAAAAAAAAAAAAAAAAAAAAAACTGTACTAAGCTATTAATTAAAATACATTATTAGAAGCTGCATTATTTGATTATGAGATATTTAAATATTTTAAAGGCCAATAGATACTACTAAATTGATTTCCGGATATTATACCAGTTTCTCTTTAAACCGTCAATATAAAACAGAGCTCACCCTGCCACAACAGCATTAGCAACTATAATTATTTTCTATATTTTTAATATTTTAGAGTAAAAATGAACAAACAAAATTAACTTTCTCCTACTGCTATTATACATTATTTATTAAAATGAACATACTGATCTCCATCCCCATTAGTTGGTCACCTTTGGAAAGTGCAGATCTTTAAATTACACCAACGTGTATTTGAATATTGGTATGTTTACTTATCTTCTTTGAACCTTCATCTATAAAATCAAAATATCACCCTATAACATTTAACTTCCTAACCAACCTATAGGAGTGATTAGTTTATAATAGGTTCTAAATGGATTTCAGAACCCTTTTATCCTTTTATTTATTCGTATCTGTAGTCTGGACATGCTACTAAATACCTCCAAAAATTCTTTTTTTTTTGGTATCTTTTTTTTTTTTTTTTTCCTGGCTGCGTTGGGTCTTCCTTGCTATACGCGGGCTTTCTCTAGTTACGGTGAGCGGGGGCTACCCTTCGTTGTGGTGCGCGGGCTTCTCATTGTGGTGGCTTCTCTTGTTGCGGAGCACGGGCTCTAGGCACATGGGCTTCAGTAGTTGTGGCTCGCAGGCTCTAGAGCGCAGGCTCAGTAGTTGTGGCCCACGGGCTTAGTTGCTCCACGGCATGTGGGATCTTCCCGGGCCAGGGCTCGAACCCGTGTCCCCTGCATTGGCAGGCAGATTCTAACCACTGCACCACCAGGGAAGCCCAAAAATTCTTATTTTTTAAACACTAGATTTTCTAGTATTTCAATAGATACTCTGATTAAAACTATATTTCATTCTTTTCCTTTCTGCTTACTGCCATATCCTCCAAATAGCTGCTGCTGCAGTTAAGTGGTCATAGACAATTCAGTCAATTGCCAACTTGGAGGAGCGGAAAGAGCACTGGAATCAACAGCAGAAACCTGGGGTCCAGGTCTCAACTCTCATTTAGAGTTAGTCCTTTTCATTAAGTGGATGGATAATCAACAAATATTCACTCAAGCTAAATGCATAACACATCACCTTTCCTTGTTTCCATACTGGGATATATTTCAATATGATAATAGGTTTTAAATAATTTACCCTACCTAATAACTATAGAGAAATCAACCCATCTTGTCTTTAAGGATCATGCATGAAAGGATATTGTTCCAAGAGTCATGGACTTTGGGTTAAGTTCTGGCTCTGTCAGTAAATTGATTATATTACTGGAAACAGGACATTTCCCCACCTATCTTGCAGTTTTCTAATCTGTTAATTGGATTTAGGTTTGTTACATATTTCTCATCCTATATTACTGTCATTCTAGTCTCCTTGGTGTTCACGTTTTTCTGTTTAACCATCTTCTAAATTTTACTATTGATGAAGACAGACAACTTCTCTATCAACTTTATATCTCACATCTTTTCCTTGCAGTATTTCCTTTTTAAAGAGCTGGTGAAAGCAGTTGATTTTATAGACCAGTTGATTTCTATCAAGCTTTCAATCTTTCTATCAAGCTGGAGATTTTAGGCTTCACTTTTAGTTCCTCATTTTTTCTCTCCTCAGCAGGAATATAGGTTGGGCAGGGGATGCCTCATTCTTCCTGGAGGCTGTATTTTGAGGCAACTCAGCTTTCTTTCTTACATAAGTCCTCTCCACCCTTTCCAGGAAAAAAAAAAAAAAATCCATAGGCAAAATAAAAAGGAGGTGCATTTACTCTGGAGTCCTGGACAAACTCCAGGGAAATATTACATTTTGTCCCTTTTAATTCAGACTCTCAGAGAAAGTGAATTCTAATGTCTTTCTTTTATTTCTGCACTCATCTTCAGTTATAGGAAATGTCTCTCACTGTTAAACACAGTATAGCACAAGGCAACAGAATGGAGAAGTCACTGGTTTGTAACTTTGGGAAAACTTCAATGATCTCATCTGTGAATCTCCCCAGTGTGCACGCTACCTTTGTATCAGGGACTATGGGGGTTGAACTGAGCCATTCTTGGAGCCCTGTTTTCACTCATCCTCTCTGCTGCACTATTCACACTTGCACTACATCTGGATCCTAAGTATGAAAAAGTGGTGTACGTGAACATGCTGTGTGTGTATAAAATATATGTAAATATATATATATATTTTTAAGTTCCACTTTATGCACCCTGTGACTTGCTATCTGACCTTGAAGTAGTTATCTAGCCTCTGTGTTTCTTAGCCCCCTACAGGTACAGCAAAGGGTTGGCCAATTCCTATGGGATTTCTAAAGTCCTATCTCAGCCTGACAGTCTCAGATTTTCCATACACTTTTTTTTAATTGAATAAAAGATTCTTTAGATTCTATAGTGCTTCACAATTTTCAAAAGTTTCACACACATGGCTCCATATAATCCCATAATAACCCTTTTTCTCCCCCTACCCCTATATTGCCCCTTTCCCCTTCTGTCTCCCCACTGGTAACCACTAATTTGTATTTCTATATCTATGAGTCTGCTTCTTTTGTGTTTTATTCACTACTTTGTATATTTTTAAAATTCTACATACAAGTGATATCATACATTATTTGTCTTTCTCTGACTTATTTCACTTAGCATAATGCCCTCCAAGTCCATCCATGTTGCTGCAAATGGCAAAATTTTATTATTATTTATGGCTGAGTAATATTCCACTGTATGTGTGTGTGTGTGTGTGTGTGTGTGTGTGTGTGTGTGTAATATATCTCACATCTTTATCCATTCTTCTGTCAATGCAATCCCTATCAAAATATCAATGGCACTTTTCACAGAACTAGAACAAATAATTTTAAAATTTGTATGGAAACACAAAAGACCCCAAATAGCCAAAGAAGAAGATCATGCGCCCTGACTTCAGACTATACTACAAAGCTATAGTAATCAAAACAGTATGGTACTGGCACAAAAACACATGCATAGATCAATGCAACAAGATAGAGAGCCCAGAAATAAACCCACACACTTATGGTCTCCATAAGGGATACTAACTATACTCTTACCATGCAACTGTTGTGATAATGTCTGTTTGGGCAGAAAAATGCTACATAAAATAAGGAAAGTTACACTTTAAAAAGAAGTCAAAATGATCAGGAAAACAAGAAAGACTGAAGCGCTAGCTGGACCCAGTATAAATGATGTCCCTAACTACCTTCAGCAGAGGGGTAAAAGTAATTTAGGAATGACAAACTGTGGTGTTTTCTCAGAACTGGGAAAGCAGCATGCACTGGCTGCTCTTTCAGACAGAGATGTCACCAGGCTGCTGTAATCTTCACTCTGTGACAGCATGCCATGAGAGTAAAAGTACCACTCACTCTAAGTGTTGGGTACAATAAGCCTTGGTCCAAAAAAATAATAAAAACATTAAAAAAATGGCTTCTTGGTGTTGTTTTTGTCCCAGAGACTCTGAACACAGAAGAAAGTAAAGCATACATGGAATTAGAAGTCTCATAGGTAAGGTTTGGAGGTAAACCCTGGGGATTGCTTATCAAAAAGGAAAACCAAATCTAACATCAAGAGTACATATATGACAATGTGGTGGTATGGATCCCATGATCAATTCTAGCTTTAAAGTAGTCTACGTTTCTGTCTAGGAGTGCCTCTATTTAAAAAGTCCTATTAATGGACAAAGAAGGATGCAGAAGTTTAAGGGATTTATAGTAAGAGCCTTAGGATGTATATCATACATTGCAGTTTAAGAGCAAATAGATCTTATATTTCCCAATGCTGCAGCTTTGTACACCCTGGCTCCTCCATCCTCTCAGACAGGCAAACTCAAATGCATTTTTCAACTCGCATATAACGTGTTTCCTCTATTTTACTCAACATTTGAGTGTCTGTTATGTACCCAGCATGGTGCTAGCACCTTTGGATCATTCCTTGTCTTCTCTAAGCAGCCAGTTACTTTGGCCTCTTAATTTTTACCCAATTCTATGGATACCTATATTATTATAGCTCTCATCTCATTGCTTTTTAATTCTGTTTTCATGAGTCCCACACTAAAATATGAGGACAAAGGTGATGCCAGATTTAGTTCTGCACTTCTGCAGCTTGGGAAGTGTACAGAATAGGCACTCAAATTCTGTTTACCAGATGACTATTCTGGTTTGATCCATCAGACACATCTGCAAAGCAGGCCTGGAATTATTACTCCCACTTCTCAGATAAGGAAATCAGGTTACAGAGGGGTTAAATGTTATATTCAAATTCACATATAAACTATGCTTAAGGTTGCATGTGCTCCTGTGCCGTACAAGTTGCCTCTCACAGAAGAGATTACCCTGTCACACACAGGCCTTAACAATGCGGATGAATTCAGCCTCAGAGTAAATCAATCTGTTTGCATGCTAGGCAGGAAAAATGAGCGGTCCTGTTGCCACAAATGACTCCCAAAGATATTCTTTCCCCTTTAGCAGCTTTTTCCCCTTCATTTTGATCTCCTGAGCTTCCTACTGTTACAGACACAATGAACTGACTTAATTTCAGCTTCCCAAGCTTGATTCACCGCTTGATTAAAAAGGGGTGCAACTAAGTAGGTGTGCCTCCGTGACCTGAGTGGTTAAGCCAGATCTTCTGGCCTGAGGAGGCCACTGGTTTGATTTTGTAAGAAAACATTATCTGCATTGATCATTAACTGGACAATTCTGCAACAGCTGTCTCAAAGAGATTAAAGAAAAAAAAAAAAGACTCGAGGAGAGCTGCATCTAAAAACTCTAGGTAATTTCCAACAAAGACTGACACTGACTTCAGGATTCAACTATACGTTGCTTAAAAGTAAAGAGAAACTCAGCATGATAGCTTCCTAATAATAAAGAAATCATTTCTTCAAATGGAACCCAGTGCAGTTGTTGTGTTCAAATCACAGAAAGAAACGTGCAAAGTCAGACGTCATTATACATAATCTGAAAACACACACACACACACATACACACACACACACACACACACACACACACACACACGCTATGGGGTAGATGGAGCAGCTGCCCCAACAAAATGAAAATAAAACTGAGGCATTACTTGTAACTCAGTTGCTCAGTGAATGAAATGCATATATACTACTCCCATCTTAATCAACTACTTATGCTCCTCTTTTAAAATTATTCCTTTTTATGCACTAGATTTTGTAATTCAGATAGATTCTCTGTGAGGTAAGGAGTTTAAGTAACATTGTCAAAGGGCTAAGTCAATGACAGTATAAGTGGTGTGTCCTGAATCTGTGAGTAGGATTATGACCGAACCAGGATACCGATACTTCAGTCTGAGCATCTCTTTAAAAGATAACATTCATCTTCTTCTCTCCCAACTCATTCCTCAAATGGTTCATATTCTTACAATTTTTATTCAGCAACCATAATACATTTTAGTCATGGTCAATAGCTAGAAGACTATTTAGGTAAACTAAAACTCATGCATGATCCTCAAATAGCAGATCACCTCTCCTTTTATCTCCACTGTTACTCTAGAGAGGAATAGGTCAAACATTCATGTTGGTACACCTCACTGAGAAAATGGTCAGATTTGAGTATTACTTCCTCTCCCCTTCTAAATAGGCAATCTAGATAGAAAAACAAAAGTCAAGGCTAACATAGATAGTAGCTGCTTAAAAATTTGTTGATTTGTTATTATCTTAAGGTGAAATAATAGATCCATTGGGGGTACACTAATGCTAGAAGGGATATTTGAGACCATAATTTAGAGACCATATTATTTCTTTCACACATACACACATATACTTTTCATGTCTAATATTAACCGAATCCTTTATTGTGCACGGTCTTGCAATAAGACTCAAAAAAGAATAAGATTATCTGTCCTCAGACTTCCTGATCCAGTGGAAGAGACATATGTAAAAAAATTAATATGTTTACAAATGTATGTAAGCTAGTAACTAAAATAAATACTAAAGTGATAAGTTACAAGTAGCAGTTCTATGGAAACACAGGAGGACTCATTAATTCCCCATTTGAAGATAAGGAGTTGAGTCTTTAAGGTTGAGAAGGATTTGGGAGGAAGAGAAAGGAGACATTTCTGAATGAAAACAAAAGCATAGGCCAAAAGACAAAAACATGAAATTATGTATTCAGAAGAATAAGATGGAGTTAGGTGAGCTTGGCGGGATATGGGAGATGGGAGGTAGTATAGGAGAGATACGTTCGAATACGATTGTGGTGGACTCCAGTTATCTTTATCTTTCTCATACTTAAGGGAACTAAGCCTTTATGATTTATAAGTTGATTTATGAGTTTATGCCCCTGAAATTACAGTTCAATCAATTTGGCTTTTAAATTAAATTAAAAAAAAAAGGAACAGTTACAGAGGTGTATACATTTGTCAAGATTCATTCACATACTTGGATGCCTTTTTGTACATAAATTATGTTCAATAAATTTGGCTTTTACATTTAAAAAGCAAAAACAAGAAGCAAAAATCTTCCCTGAAGATAAAGGTTTGGGCTAGATCAGCTCTTATTTCCTGTGACTCTATCTCTCTAATTCCTTGGATTAAAAATGGAAAATCTCCACATGAATTGAAAGGATATCAAAGAGACTCTAGAGTTTAAGGGACAGTCTTCTGCCACTGCTATCACCAAAGATCAACATCAACTATTCTTCCCTCTCTCATCCCCTCCAGAGAAGTGTGCCTGCCAAGTTCACCCAACTGTCACAACAGCATTTGCCCTCTGACCTTCAGCAAACAATGCACAGAATGCCATTTTAAACTACTAGGTGCTGTACCCTTACTTCTTTAAAGACTGACCTGCAAGGCTAATTAGAGAGTTCAGTGCTCTGCCTATCTGGGGCTAACACTTACATTTAGAACTGTAAAGCAAAACCAGTCCTCCAACAGATCCACAGGCTTGGAGGACTCTAACCCAGCTGGGGCTGGCCTAGGAAGGATATTCGAGTTTGTTCTCAAGATGGTTTAGGGATTCAACCACAAGGACCCATTTCTTCATATGGGTCTCAGTAGTTAGCAAGCAATTAAGAATTTGCTCATAATTCCTTTTCCCGTTATTTCCTAGGACTATAGGTAGACACACTTTCTCTTCTCTTGCCCCATCAAGAAGAGCAGGCAAAGGACAAAGGGTCCCGTCACTTTCTCTGGAGAGAAATGTGGTATTCTAAAGATAAGGGATGAAAGACAATGCCTGACTTTTAGTGTTGGCAACAGGAGCAGTGATTCTAAGCACTGGTAAAAAGAGAGCTAAAAAATATTACATCATTAAGAAACTTTAGAAATCATATAGCCCAAAGTTTTCATTTTAGAGACAGATGATATAAAACCCAAAGATGGAAAATAAGCTTCCCAAGCTTTGCAACTACTTTGTGAATATGAAGTGGCACTCCTCATTCTTAGTATTGCATCATTTGAAAGAATTACATTACCCATTGCATTTAACTAAGAGAAATATGTGTTTACATATGTTGCCATGGCTTGCATTCTAAGGGTACCAGAATTGCATCTCATGGACTCCATTCAGCTGCCTCAAGTTCTGCTTTGAAATCTGTTAACTTTTGGTCACTATGATGGGTTTTCTAATAAACATATGAAGGTATTAGTAAATGTTAATCTCCATTAATCTCTGTTTCTCTCTGGTGAAAAGTTTTTCAGTTTTAAGTCTGAGCCTCCTAAAAGGTAAAAGAAATATGAATTAAGTGAAAAAGGCAAGTTCGATATCTGTAAAAACTGATGACATGATGCTTCAGATACTCCAAGAAGTATAATGGGTACTCATGTATATTGAAAAGTTACCTCACAAAAGCTTGGAAGAAAAGAGCACGCTCAAGCAAATAGAAAGACAAAACTAAGAGGAAACAAGGAGAGGAAAAAGTGACATCAGGGAGTTGTGTAGAAGGTAGTTTTCACTTTACACTGAAAGGACAAAACCTGGCATCTAGCAAGAGGAGCAGCGTCCCCTGGGTTTGGGCTGAAAAATAAAAAAGGAAGTAAGACTGACTTGAGGGAGAAGAGAGTTTGGGGTTATGAAAAGCTTATCTACCTATTAAGCTAAAGCAAGTGAATTCAGCTCATGGCAAATGACTTATTTATACATAGGTTTAAACTCTATTTCCTTTCTGTAGAAAGACTTGCACCCAAAAGGCCAACTGAGGACATGGGTCTTGAGGATATATTTGATGACAGTATTTACTAATATTTGTACAGCCCTTCATATTAACAGACTGATGTGCTATGTCGTTGTTCCTTGGTATCTGCAGGGGATTGATTCCAGGAACCCAAGGGATACCAAAACTCCAGATGCTCAAGTCCCTTATACATAATGGCATAGCATTTGCATATAAGCTATGCACTTCGTCCCATATACATTAAGTCATCTCTAGGTTACTTATAACAGCTAATACAATGTAACCACTGTGTACATAGCTGCTGCTGTGGCAAATTCAAGTTTTGCTTTTTGGAACTTTCTGGAATTTTTTTTTCCTGAATATTTTTGATCCCTGGCTGGAAGAGCAGCAGCTCTAAGTCAAAAGGCCTGCCTTAAAGTCCTGGTCCTGATACTTGCTAAGTCTGTGGGCTTGGCAGAGACCTGAAACTCCATTTTCACATTTATTAATGGGGATACCACCACATACATCACCTCAGTTACAAGGTAACAGTGAGAACTGTCAAATGAGACAATGTGTTTTACAAACTTTAAAGTGGGAGGGAAAAGGAAAAGAGATGAGAATAACCAACAGTAGATTGAGATTGCCAAATAAGTGATACATGCAATCATCTGTGGGGTCTCCTCATCACACTCTTTCCCCCAAACACCCAGATGAATACAACTGCTTTCACATTTTCTCTTTCATTGTCTCAACCCATGAGCTCACAAAAGAATTTGGCCACAATGAAAGATGTCTGTAGAGGCACTAATGAATATATAGTTATTTTTTATCTTCTGCCAAGTATGAATTTTTTTTTTTTTTTTCTGCGGTACGTGGGCCTCTCACTGCTGTGGCCTCTCCCGTTGCGGAGCACAGGCTCTGGACGCACAGGTTCAGCGGCCATAGCTCACAGGCCCAGCCGCTCCGCGGCACGTGGGATCCTCCCGGACCGGGGCACGAACCCGCGTCCTCTGCATCGGCAGGCGGACTCTCAATCACTGTGCCACCAGGGAAGCCCTGAAATTTGTTTTAAAGGAAATGCTGTTTGTTAAAAGAAAACAAATTTGTCTTTAGACAAAACATGAAACATCTAGCCACGAATTAAGTGGTTGTTTTTGTTTGTTTGTTTTGTTGTTTGTTTTCCATATCAAGTGATATTTTTCTGATCTTCAGGGGACACAGACTGGATGAATCTGTGTCCTCCTTTCCACCTAAAATTAGGCCAGTTACTTTCATACTGTAATTATGGAGCTAAAGTCCAGACTACTTTCGTGGTTAGATGTATGATAACTTTTGAGACATTCACTCACCCTGAGTTTTCTATAATTAAAGAAAAACAACAACAATCTCCTTTTCACACAACATAGCCAACTAGCAAACAAAACAGAAAAAAGAAGAACAAAAAAAAATAAGATGGAGAAGATGATTCAACAGTATTTTCAATGTCCCTTAGTATATATGCATGGTGGTTTAACATCTTGAAAATTATTCTAATCTCTACTTAATAAGGAACAAAGTTACCTAACTTACAAAAAACATGTGGCAGTCAGTATTTTTCTTCAGCTCTCCTAAGGACTGGCTTCTGAATTTTGAGTCATGGTCTGCTAAAAGGAAACAATTTTGGTTGGCAGCTCACCCTCTTTGTCTGAATTAACAAGATGTGTACAAAATTAATGAAGGCATACTCAAAGAGATCTGAGTCCATCCACCTTATTAAACACAGCTTCACTTCACAATGGTTTCTTGGAGACATAATGGCTTGAAGCTGTCTGAAAGATTTATGATATAAGGACTTAGACCTAAAATAAGATTCACAAGGGAAATTTCTCAGGAGTAAAACAAATGCAAGAATGAGACTCAAAGGGGGTGTAGTCTGACATGATCAGAAGGGATTAAAAGATACAGTAAATGTCTTAGTTGATACAGTAGAAGTTTCTTTTTTTCAGATACAAACATTGTAGGGGAAAGTGCATACAGAACATTGCACCAAGATCAAGATAACATTTAGAGTGATTGCTTCATATCCTGGTGACTTAGCTTCCCAGAGAAAGAAAAAAAAAATTACCACTGGTCTTCCTTTGGAAATCTTTTCACTGATTTATTGATCGTGGAGGCGCCCGCTGAGTAAATGGAGAGACCCTATTCTCTCTTTACACTGAGGGGCCTTGATGTTTGAAGATACAGCTGCCTTCAGATGCTCAGATAAAAGACACTAAGTGCAAAGTAGTAGTATTATCTACTTATTACCCCCACTTATCTGCTTATTCCTTCCTTGAAGTCCTACTTCTGTCTGCAATATCAATCACTTCTCCGGCAGCTTGTCTCACTACAAAGGGAGGATTTGATCCCCCGCTTAGCCCTCCAGAAGCAGCAGACTCGTGCAAGACGAATTCATTACACCACCAAGGCTGCAGGACGGGATTATCTGGGGACTGGGGGTGGCATGCTCTTAGAGCACAGTTCCTGACAATGCGGCAGAAATTCAATCTACCTTTCCTTCAAACATGACGGTCTAGGCACTAAACTTGACACTGAGTGAACACCAAACACATGAGAGGAAAAGTCTCAATACTTTCTCCAAGTAAATATGAGTTGCAGTTAGGCAAAATTGACAATGTGAGAGCAACTGTTTAACATTATCCATAAAAAGTTTGATAGTCTCAAGTTGGTACATATTAATTGGTGAAATACAAAGTTAGGTTCAAGATATATTATATATAATTAAAACATTAAAGGCAAGCACCATAGTGTGGTGGGAACAATCAGAAAACATGGATTCTAGGCTGGCTCCTTCACCAACTGGCTGTGTAATCTAGGGCTTGCCACTTCACTTTTCTGAGCTGTGGTTTTCTTATTGGTAAAAAAAAAAGCATTAACTAATAGATGATCTCGAAAGCCAGTTCGAGCACTGACATTCTAAGTGAGTGATAGACAATCTGGTTTTCCATTAAATTCAAAATAGGTGTTCCTCTTGGGAAGAGATACATGAAAGTTTGGGCCAGGTACAAGAAGCAAATTAGCAGAGTGTGTCTGTATGAACTCCTAGATTCATTAGAAAGGTTTGTTTATTTAACTGTCTTCATTAACTGCTCTTAGTACATCAAAGGAGTGTTTCCAAACCCTTACAATTAGTCATGTAAACAAAAGCCAATTTATCACTTCACTATGCTCAACAAACAAGGTTTTCAATACACTATCAAATCTTACTGAGGAAAATATCCCGACTAAAACCATTAGGTTGGGCATACAAATACTAAACTGGGTCTTGTACAGAGAAAATTTTCAACATATTTTAAGTGAATCAATGAATTTGCTGAACGGTGATGAGAACTGACCTATTGATCGACATGAAAAGATGTTGCCCAGACGTTTTCTGAGTTAGTTGAATTACACCCAAGATCTCACTCTCTGATAACCAGCAATTAACCAAGCAAACCCTTATTCATTCTTAAGTAGTACTGATACAATTGAGTATGCCCGAATATTTAACTCAGAAGGTCTAAGAGAGAGTTTGTAATATTATCGAAAAGAAGGCAATCGTGAGTAATAAAGTGATGGTTTCTTCAGGACCAATTAGGTGGTCAGTGCTGAAAATACCTTTCATGGTTATATTATATATATTATAACATATAATACTATAAATGTCACCTGCAGGTAGACTATGAAACAACGTTAAAGAAAATGTGTCTTTGAGATCCTATTCTTTTTAACTTGGAGCTCCAGAACAAGAGCCATAGTTTCACTTGTTTAACAATATAAAATATTAGGGATGCCTTTTATTTAGTCATACATACTAACCTGTACATTAATGAAGTTAAATGGCTTTTAATAACACTTAATTACACCCAAATCCGAAGAGTTAATGTACTTAGAATGGCACTAGATACACATTTCACGCAGTTGTGAAGATCAAGAGTGATAATGGTGTGAAATAACTTTTTTAAATTGCATAAGGTTATTCAAACATAAGATATTTTATTTATTTGTTTGTTTTTGATGAATATGTATCATTTTCTAAATCCTTACTGCAATTAGTTTTGATTCATTCAAACTAAAACCTCCGGCATAGAACATAATTTATGCAGTGGAAGTGACTGATTAATTTCAAGAGAAAACTTGCAACATTAAATGTTTTGTCCTGCCTAATAATCTTTAGCGATGACTTGGATTAGCCTCTTCAAATTTGCATGAAGTCAGAGAAAAATGTTGTTCAAAGAAAAAAAGAACAGCCTCCTAGGCACAAAACTTTTTGACAATTGCCCAAATGCCCAAACTTCTGTTGCTTAAATCTATTGCGAACCATTTAATAGATGTCAAAGAAGCATTTTAAATTAAGATGTACACGTTCCAGATGAACAAAAAAAGCCATAGAAAACATAGGGGGATGGCAAACTTCCAAAAAGGATAGACAAGAAATTGTTAGAGGGATTGTATCTAGTTTTCAAAAGTTACATCAAGACAATGAGAAAGCAGGACTGACCTGATTTTAAATTAACAGATTAAGGGTCACTTAGTATAGCGTCTTCATCAGGTTCTATGTGGCACACAGAAGACTCAGATCATATAACTAACTTCCTTAAGGCGCTCACAATTTAAAGAGGTGAGCCCACTGCATCTCCAAACCATTCAAAAAACATTGGCCCAAAACTAAATGGTGCCAGGCTTTGTAATGTCTTTAAAGAAAAGAAAGTAATGGTTCCTGCTTTTATGGAATTTTGAGCCTGGTGAACAATCTGTTGTCATTTATGAATCAGTTTGTGACTCATTATTGGAATGTAATCAGTGGTGACAAATTTCCAGCCTTTAAAAAAATGAACCAAAAATGGATTCAGCACTGCCAAATTTAGTGTATAAAATGAGTGATCAAATTGGATAAGATGATTCTAATTCAGAAAAAATGTTAGCGTTAGAATAAGGACACATTTTCTTATGCTCCTGCTAAGCTTTCATTGAAGATGAGTGACAAAGGAGATGGTCCAGGAACAGAATTGCCCAAGGTGGCCACTTTGAAGTGGAGCATGTTTGAATGTCTAAATGGGTACAGTCTTTTTAAAAAAGTTTTATTTCTCTTTTGATGCATCTCAGAGAGGGTACATCAACTATCTATAGTATATATTTATTATAATCACATTTTTACTCAGAGACCATATTATTTTATCTATTGGATTAAAACTAAACAAATGATTATGCTTCAAATGAATACCAACTAAGTGGGAGAATACCAAGGAAGGATCAAACATAGCTCTTGCATCCACTGGGCACATAATCTCTAATCCAAATAGATGGAAGAGCTGGTTTCTCAGACATGAATTGCAACAAAAATACACACATATATAACAACATCCATAACTTTGTTTTATGCCCAGTATTCTCAAAGGGACTGACTATAGATAACATTTAATGAAATAAAATTTTACTTTTCTTTTCACCCAGAATAAATTTCTATTCTGCTTTTTAACTTTATCATTACATAGAATCAAAATTTTAGAGAACGATATGGATAGATACATACCTACATATATAGATCTTTCAGGATTTTGGAGCAATTTGATGAACAGTTATCCAGAGATTGTAAAGGGAGTTTAAAATAATAATTTGCAACTACTTATTATCTTTGGGATTCAATATTTTTTTTAAAAAGAATTACACAATAATAACACCTATACCAAAATAAAAAAATGGATCTTGAGGCTGGTAAAGCACTATAATTTCTATACAAAACTACCCCTTAAATTGTGCTTATTTAAAACAAACCTTTGTGTTCCATGACTGACCTAATAAAAAGTAAATATTTTAAAAAGCCAACATTTATTGAGCAATGCTGTTGCAATGATCTCTTTATATTTACTATCTCATTGTTTTCACAATAGTCATATTAATCCCATATTACAAAAGAAAACAAAAAATAACAACAGCAAAAACCCTAAAGCTTAGAGAGGGTTAGTTATTCATATGCCCAGGATATTTGAACCCAGAGCCCAAAGTATGTAGCCCTTGACATAAATCTCTAATAATAAAATATTACTTGATTTGTTGCATGTGATAGCATGAGAGTTCAGTTTTATGGGTTATTCTAAGAAACCCTTGATATCTAAATCTAGATATCAACTTATCTAGATTTGAATATCAGTTATCTAGATTATTTATAAGTGAAGAAACTGAAACTAGAGAGGGTTAATGACATGTGTCAGATCACTCAGCTAAATAGTATAGAATTCATGACCAGAATTTAGGTTTCCAAACTTCTAAGGTAGCATCCTCTTCTCTGTACAGTAGTCTTTTTTTTGTATAGACTGCACAGTCTACAGGGATATTTGAACCAAGAGTCTCTTTCTTCTTATAATTCAGTCATAAGATAATGGCTTGTTTCTATTGTCTATCAGATAATTTAGCACTCTACACTCTTCATGGTAAAAACTGAGACTCGTGGTTTTCCAACCATGAGCTACTCTTTAGATGAACTTCTTGATAGACGAATAGGATAGTTTCATTACATTGTTACAGGAGAGGAACTAGAAATCAAAGCTACACTTCAAATTTGCCAAACCTCAAATGATTCTGAGAATTCCTTCAAAAATAAATGCAGCAAAGAAAATGCCTGTTTTATCCTTCACCCTTCAGACTTTCATCAGATACGGCAAGAAATTCAATTTCTAGGACACTATGAATAGCATCCTATTTTCACTACACAAATTGATAGATCGGCACACTTTTACTTTTTTTTTTTTTTTCATGAATTCAAGTTACAAACCATCCCTATTTAGTTAGGAACTGTACACAATCAGAATAAGAAAATGTTATGTGACTCCTTCCCACTCAGGGTTTTTTGGTAGAACTAGATAGGCAGTTGGATCAGGAAAAAAAAAAAAGGAAAAGAAAATTCACTGACACCTTGGTTATTGCCTAAGATGCTATTATACAAAAAAGAAAAGTTTTGCAGTACGTACTCAGTAATTATTAAATTTCTCTCCTAGATTAAGACCTTTTTATATGCATATGAAGGCAAAACTTGTTATAAGGCAAGATTTGTGTTCATCCATAGTTTATAAGTTTTGCTTCAAATTTTGTTTGTTAATTAAAAAATGCCAGCAAAGATAACATGAGTTAATATTTTCATAAAATCACCCTTAGGCTGCAGGATGAGGGATCACGAGGCATGCATGTGATAAAGAGGAAAGACTGCATCAAAAGAGCTTAATTCCTGTCACCCCAAAGAACAAATGCAACCAAGAAAAAAGTCTTCTCTTTAAAAAGAGTAAGGTGACTATCGTCCTAAATGCTTTTGCTTTTGCTATTTCAAGGAGGGGTAGGTAAGTGGATTTGTGCATTTTTTAAAACCAAAGGAGAGATTTTGTGTGCAACATTTACCACTTTTTTTTTAAATGTGATTTATGCTTTTAGAGAGGTTCATTTTCAGAAGAAATCTGAATGAGGAGACAGTCGGCAGAAAGACATTCCAATGAACTGGTTAGGCGGGTAGTTGTTTGGAAGGAACACTGCCTCCGGGACTTGTGAGGAAGACAGAGGTAACACATTAGAGGGAGTGAGAGAATAACAGAAGGAGTGAGTTACTTCTCCTTTCACCAGCTCCAGACAGTATTCACATTTATGACTAATCTTATGAGTGCAATCCCTCACCGCCCACCTCGCCTCCACAAAGAAACAATGATTAGGAAGTATTCATTTTCTCAGATATAAAAGTGTTGCTTTTGTGTTCTGTTTTTTACCAAATCCCCCCAAACTCCTTGCCCTTAGAGAACCAAAAGAAAAGAAAGATCGTAACAAAGTCTTTAGATTCCATGCAGCAGAGCTACTGTGTAGGACAGGTTTTGTTCCACGTTTCAAACAGAACACACTGGTTTACAGGTCCTTTCAGGAATGGTTCTGGAAAATGTGCTTGCTTGTGCTACGTACCCACATTAAGACACAAGAGGAGTCCTAGCAAAGCTGGATTCAGAAGCAAGGGATTGGTGATTTATCTATTACAGAGGATGAAAGGGTTGAGTAAGCAGTTAGTCTGGTTCCATGTTTTTACACATAAGAAAACTAAGACCCAAGAAGGGGAAGTTATTTGTCCATCAACAGAAAGCCAGTTAGGGACAGCAGTGCGAGGCAGCAGCCAAGGCTCCCGACTCTCAGGCCACTGTTTTGTCACTAAAACTCATGACTGCTATACGTCTGAGTGCCTTTCAACATACAAAGAATAGTAAATTTTTAAAGCCCCATATTTAAAACCCTAAATTTCCTTCCTATGCCGAAGGTCCTCCAGAGAGCTTAATTTTACATGTGATGTGTTAATTCTTAAACCTCAAGAAAAAGAGACAACATTTTGGAATACATTTGTTTCCCAGTATTGATTATTCACAAAACAGATTTTGTTTTTCTTCTTCTATATCCTCCCTAGTTTTTCTTCTATCTGATCAATTTCCCACAGCTGAGCTGTCTCTTTTTCTAACAGACCCTTACTGAAAGTCAAATAAAATATCTCTGGGCCACATCTATTTAATTCAATGGCAGAGATGGTTTGTGCTGATTCCCTTCATCTAGAGAAGCTGACATCACTAAATCCGTAAGGCTCCACTATAAAGTTGAGGTTATAGAAGAATCATCTTGATACTCTACCTAACCACTGAAGAGAGGGCTATTTTTAAAAGCCATATTTTATAGAAACATCTAGCTCTCATTTGAAAGAAAGCAGATAGTAATGTCCATCAGAACAAACCATACCCTAGTCCAAGACAAACCATATGGGTTTTATTTCTAAATTAGTTTCTGATTCACCACCCTGTGCTATTGAGGTGGTAAAAATACTTGCTCTTTTTCTACCTCTTTAAGAGGGTGTGGTGGGAAATGGCTTGAATAATATCCATAAGAGCTCTCAGCTTCTTGGGAGGATGATAAGTAAACACAATGAAGTAACTGTTTTTTTAATCTATAGGTGAATTATATGTCTTTCCTAAACACAAAGAATAACTTGGATAGACAAAAGGGACCAAAAGTAAGCTCACATCACTGCAGACAATATACTTCTGATAGGCACCCCACTCAGCTAACCTATATCCACAAAGGAAGTGTGAGGGTCATACTGCACAAAATAAGAGTCTCTCTCTCTCTTTTTCTCTCTCTCTCTCTCTCTCTCTCACACACACACACACACACACACACACACACACACACACTTCTTACATTTTACCTTTTACCAGAGGAAAAGTCCGATAATCTTTCTAATTAGAAATAATTAATTCAGGTAAGGTTTTATCAGCCTTGTTTTATATCTCTAGTCCAACATTTTGTCAACATGGTTCTTGTTTTCTAATTAGTGGGATATGCACCTTTATCTCCCATTAGGCTGTAAAGTGAAGGGACTCACTATTCCTACTCCAAGAACTGGCCCTTGATATATTCTGAATAAATGCTGGGGAAGAAAAACTAGACAGTGAACAAGTCCTTATCTGAAAAGAACAGTCATCCAGAGAGACTTAATCATAGTCCCAACACATTCACTTCTCTTGACAATGAGCACACAGCATGGCAGGGTCTGACATCACGTGAGCGCGTGGGCGCCTCGACGCCTCCAACCACCCATCCTCTAGTCACCCACATTCTGTACCCTATAATCAGTTCAGCAAGGCCACCAGGTTAGAATGTACTACTGTTTTCCTTGAAGTGAACCCAACTCAACTCTTTGTCTATTCCCATACTCCTCTTGCTTGTTGGGTTTTAGCCAAACCAAACTGACCCTCCTCCCATGCTACAATTTACCAAATTCATGTCTACACTTAAGTCAAGGGGTCTCAAACTGAGAGTGGATACATATGTTCTGTGGGTCCAGGAAATTTTAAAGAATAATAATTTGCATTACTCCAAGTGAGGCAAGTATTCTCTCTAAGCATCACAATTTCCTGTTTTCTTCCACTGAATGTTTCACACGCTTAAGCCTTTAACCTAACTAACTTGAATGGTTCTCTTTGCCTAGAATAATTTCTTTCCCTGCTCTTTCACATGGCCAATATATTTCCTGAGCTTTGAAATAGAAATGATCAACAGAATTCCTCCTGAAGTTTATCTATACTCTCCTCCGGTACTTATTTTCTATCTTGATAAGATTTGTTTGTATGTGTCTCCTGTCCCATAATAAACTGGGAGGTTTGGGGGATAAGAATGTGCTCTCTGTTTATTTGTTAATTCCCCAGATTATCTCAAGTATAGCAAGCATCAAATGTTAACTAGATGGCAGAACTACTGAGCTGCTCATAAAGAGCATGATGTGAATATTGCCACTGAACTTATACAGCGCAGCAATCATTGCTGATGACTAAACTCTGGCCTGGTGTTCAATATCTTTTCTATTTATCCCTCAGTAGGTATGATCAGTTAGATCATTTATAATCTAGTTCATTAATTTCATATCTGTCTCCCCCACCAACTCTATATTATAGGTAGTGATATACTCAGCTCTTTTTTTTTTAGCTATTTTATTAAACATGTACCCATAGCAGAATATCTTGAACTTAGTAAATAATCAGTAATTTCTTGTTGAATTGACAAGAATACAAACTTGACATTTTTGTCATTTCGCCAGGGAAAAGATTCTTATGAACGACCTTCACAATTAAAAAACAAACCAGGTGTGCGATCTTGTTTAACAACATCTTACTGATAAAGACATGTAGCCAACCATGTAGCCAATATGTTTAATTACTTCTTCTAAAGTGTTACAGTCTACCTTTTTATTTTTGAAATGACATAACCCAGCAGAGCTTTCTACATGTTTTAAGATGAATCACAGCTAGAAATATCTATTTTAAAGTAGACACTGACCTAGAAGTTTTTTCTCTGTCATTATGGCTGTGTCCCCTTGGGCAAGTCACTCTCCACTCAGAGCCTAAGTTTCCCCACCTATTAAAATAGGTATATTAAAACAATGGATTGCACCAGTGTTTCTCAAATAGGAGAATCAACTGGAGGGCTTATTGAAAGATTGTTGCCCTCTCTCTCCTAGTTTCTGATTTAGCACATCTGGAGTGGAACCCAAGAATTTGCATTTCTTAACAAGTTCTTAAGTAATGTTGATGCTGCTGGCCCAAGACCACACTGAGAACCACTGAATTAACATGTCTGGGAATCCCTGCAGCTCTGACCTCATTATCACACTAACATTTAAACCCAGGTATACCCAAAGTGTGTGCTTTTAACTAGTAGACTGGAAAAGGTAATATTTTACTATTTTAAGATTACTGAATGACAGCCAAATAACTGAAAAACTAATAATATTTAATAATTAAAGTGAAAATGTTTTCTTTGAATTCTATGAGCAGCTTTTAAAAGAAATATGCTTCAAAATTCTACTTTAACTTGAAGAAAACTCAACTCTAGTTTCAAATGGGAAAGGATAGGCTAGACAGATTCTTACAGCATGCTAGCATATCTTCAAATATTACTTTCTTTTTATGGAAATACAAAAATACAAATCTAAGCAAATTTGATTTTTTTCCTTCATCAGGAATTGCTCTACTTAAGATGAATAATTTCTGGTTTCCAGATTATCACGTTCTAAACAGTAACAGCAACAACCATCACCATTGAAAACTGACCACATGCAATGTATTGTGCTGACTGCTGTACATGTCTTCTCTCAATTCTCTAAACAGCTTTTCTATGGTATGTCACCAACAGCATCATCTTCATTTTGCAGGTGGGGAAATCGAGGCTCAGAAACATACCAGAATCAGAAACATACCAAGATCATCCAAATAGTGAATGACAGAACTGGATTCAAATGCAGGTAGCCATCTACCTCCAGAGGTTGAGCTCTTCACGTATCTCTAATAGTAGATAGAGGCAGGTTTAGAAAACCCAGAAAACTGAGTCATCCCTGACTCTCTCCCACAAACTTTACTGGAAATGTTGGAGGAGCCAGCAGTAATCAACTTGGATCTTAGTTTTCCTATCTATTAAAGGAAGGCTGGACCAGGACTAGATCATGTCTATAGTTCCTCAGTCTAATATTCTAGATTGTTTCATGTTTTATAGATTAAAACTATATTAAATAAACTGGTGACCAAAGGAAGGACAGGTGACTAATAGTATGAGTATTATTTCAAACAAATCAGATTCTCTTTAAGCCAGCATGCTAGGATTTCAACCTGATTGGTTTTTAAGAGGATGCAAGGTCAGAATCAGCTCCAGTGTTTCTGCTGAAATCCCTTTTTGTTTATCTGCCCTCTTCAACTTTGTCATTCTGAATGCATACACACTGAGCACAGTGTCTTAAGTAACATTGCTGAGGTTACACCAAAGACAGGTGTTAGGGGAACTATTTCCCCCCGGCTATCATTTCCAACTCTCCCTCCTCCACAACCAAGGGAGGGGATAGCAGGAAAAGGGTTTCTTTTCAGATTAAACACAGTGACTGCAAACACCTTCCCCTAGGCAATAAATTCTCTGCCAGTGCGTGCTGCAGTTTACCCAAACACCAAAGCAAAAAGCAAACAGCCCCTTTTGTAAGGGAGGAGTTGTCACCTGTCAAGTGATGTTTGTGAATTTCTAGAGAAGAGAGAAAAAGAAAACCCTTTCCCTTATTTTATTAAGCAGACTGTTTGTTCAAGGTTTGAAATGCATACTTGGGTTTAAGGTAAAGTCCCTGGCTTGGCACTCTTGAACAAAGTGGTGCCTTCCGATTGGTTACACTGTACAAAGAAGGGAACAGAAAAACAGTCTGCTCTTCTGGTGACACCTGAACTTAATCTAAATGGAGTGGATTCTGAGCCACCTCATAAGCAACATAAGTAACTGCAAACCCATCTTCCAAAAATTAGAGTGCTTTTGCTCTACAGAATATATGTTCTTGTTTGTTTCATTTGTGTCCATAGAACTAATACATAATTATGTATTAGTTCACAATTATGTATTAGACACAAATTATGGTTGATGATTGTTTAATGGTACTAGCCAAGGGGTAAGAATGCTAGAGATACTAAAAGCAAGGGTTAAGAAGTGCTGGATGGCAAAGCAGAAAATACGCCCAGTCCCGTGTTCTGCGCTAATCCTAAGGTAAAGCTTGGAAATATACTTTGCATATCCCCCTTTTACCATCTCTTTCCTCACATGTTTTGTATTCTGATTAGGTCTACACACCCCACTCATAGATGCTCTATTCTCTAAGATGTCTTACTCATCTCCAGGCAAAACTACCATCCCTTTTGCACTTAAAAGTGTATCAAGAGGGATTATTTCATCTTCATTTGCAAATGACTGGAAACTCCTTTAGTCATGTAGACATATTTGCATTATTTAGAGAAGAGATTGTATAACCAAAATTGATTTCCACTTTATAGGCACTTTTGCACAGTTGGTGTGAGCGTAAATTGGAAAAATATAAAAACTCATGAAAAGAAATTTGATAATATGTATCCATAACACTGGTGTTCATACATTTTACTTAATAATTATACTTCTAAGCAGCTAGCACAATAGGGTTCTGTATGTACATATTCTTCTTTAGGTTTGACATAAATACACTATTATGTATAAAATAGATAGCTAGTGGGAACCTGCTGTACAGCACAGGGAGCTCAGCTCAGCACTCTGTGATGACCTAGATGGGTGGGATTGGGCGGGGCGTCCAAGAGGCAGGGAATGTATGTGGCTGGTTCCCTTTGTTGTGCAGCAGAGGCTAACACAACACTGTAGAGCAATTATACACCAAAAAAACCACTATGAGTAGAAAAACAGATAAATAAATCATTACATACCTATGTAATACCTATGTAGTGACATATAATAGTGATTAATGTTGTTTTGAAGATTAGTGAATAAGAGAAAAATGTTCACCATAGAATGAAAAGAAAAAGCAGGTTACAAAATTTATATACGACATGATCCAAATATGTCTTATAAAATCTATTTCTTTTAGGAAAACAACTGGAAAAAACCTAAAATTTTCATAATTATTATCATTAGGTAGGAATTCTATACACTTTTGATACTTACTTCTAAAATTCTTTTTAATAAGCGTGCATTGCTTTAATAATCAGAGCTGTCTTTTAATTTGTATTTTATTATAAAATGTAATGCGTATTCACCTATCTCACAAGAGTTGTTATGAAAATCAGCATAGGCAAGTAATAAAAAGATAATAATTTTCAATTGACTGTATATTTATACACCAGGAACTCTGAATGAAAACAAATCAGGTAATGAAAAAAAAATTCACAGTTCTCAAGGTTGATGATAGATATTATGTCCAATCATACAAAAGAGGAAGGAGAGACTCATAGAGATTATCAAGTTCACACAGCTAAAATTGGTAAAAACAGAATTCCAACTCTAGTATGTCTGACTATAAATCTCATGCTGTAATTCTAAAGTAAGTAATAAATTGTAAAGCCCTATATTAAATAGCAGGTAGTCAGTCATCAAAGTGAAAAAAAAAGTTGATCAAATCTGCCTGCACTAAACTCTAGTGGTTTTCTGGAAGACCAGAAAAGGGGGAGGTGGAGATGGGAAGAAGCAAGACACTTGGAAAGGAGCAAGGGAATGTATAGAAGTAAAAAAAGGAGGACAGTAGGGGTGGTGAGGGTGGCTCTGGAAGCCTAAAGGAGATCAAAGTAGGAAGTGAATAGAAGGAAAATGGAGAGCTTGATGTGAGCTCTTCATATTAGTGTCAGACTTAGAGTTGGGTAACATCGTGCGTTTCTGGTGCCTAAGAGACCAAGACACATAGAAAATTATTGCTACTTGTATGAAATAGCCTTTGCACTTTTTGAGCCAAGAGAAGACATGCAGGAAGGAAGATTTAGAATGTTTGCGTGACTCAGGTAGCAATGCTGTTACCCAGTCCCTTGCAACTTGACTGGAGTGACTTACTTAAAAACACTTTTTTCACAGGGTATGTGTCATATATATACATATATATATATAATTCTATAATGTTAGAAAATATCTAGATGTTCAAATTGAGTTATATGTGAGTCAATGTGTGTGCATGTGTGCACGTGTGTGTGCATGTGTGTGCGTGCACATGTGTGCATGTGCATGTGTGTGTGTAGAGACAGGGAGAGAGGAAAGAATGAGGGAGGCATGGAGGGAATGTTTATAACCTTTTGATCAATAAAAATTCAGCAAATTAAAGCTCTGACGTGGTTTATGGTCCTGCTTAGAAAATACAAGCATCTCTTTTTCTTTGAAAAAAATTCATTCTGATGAACAAAAGGATATTTGGAATTCCCTATTTTTTTCTGATAATATCCAGTCAGAACTGTAACTTTGTTACAAAGGAAGAACAATATCAATGATAAACATCATGTTCAATAAAACAGACTATTCTCTTGAGTTCTTTAAAATGCTTTTGACAGTTGAAAGTAAAAATTTTACCACTGTCTGAGGTAGCATTCAATGTACATAGATGTAATATATATGACAACTAAAACATCATGGGAAGGGTTATAATATCAATATTGTGGTAAGTTTTCTGCATTCTGTTTGAAGTGGTAAAATATTAATTCTCAATAGACTGTGAAAAATTATGAATATTTCAGTCTCTAGAGCAATCACTAAAAACTGTTTAAAGAGATATAGCCAGAACCAAAATAGAACAATTAAAATCAAATGCTAAAAATAGGTCAAATAATCTAAATGGCAGCAAAAAAAGGGAAACAGAAGAACAAAGGACAAAATAAGCTAAAAAATAAATGTTAGGTCAAAAAACTCCATATCAATAATTACATTAAATGTAGATGATGTAAATAAACCAATTGAAAGAGACTGTCAGAATGGATAAAACATGGTACAACTATCTACTGTTTAGAAGAAACTCAGTTCAAATATAATGATAAATACAGGTTAAAAGTAAAAGGATAGAGAAAAAAATTTACCACGCAAACATTAATCAAAAGAAAGTTAAAATGGCTATATTAATATAAATAAACACAAAGTAGACTTCAGAGTAAAGCACACTACCAAGAATAAAGACAAATATTATACAATGATAGAAAGAAGATGTAACAAACTTAAATATGATGCACCTGAAAACAAAACTTTCAAAAACATGAAGCAATAACTGACAGATTTGAAAGGAGAGACAAATCCATAAGTAGAGTTGAAGACTTCAACACTCTTCTCTCAATAGAGAGAAGTAATTGAGTGCTAGTAATCAATAGAATTAGTAGACAGAAAATAAGCAAGAATATAGAAGAACTGCATAACATCATAAACCAACTGGATATAATCGACATTTATAGAACACTGCACCCAGCGAAAACAGAATACACAGTCTTCTCAAGTGCCCATGGAACATTCACCAAAATAAACGATATTTTGTCTCATGAAACAAAGCATAACAAATTTAAAAAATTTGAAATTATGTTTTCTAATCATAATGAAATTAAAGTAGAAGTCAGTAATGGAGAGATAACAAAATATCTAAGCACTTGGATACTAAGCAACATGCTTGTAAATACACATAGGTCAAAGAAAAAATCTTAAGGGAAATTAGAAAATATTTTAAAGTGAACAAAAGTGAAAATGCAACATATCAAAATTTATGGGATGCAGCTAAAGCAGTGTTTAATGGAAATTTTATAAATGTAAATACTAACATTAGAAGAGAAGAAAGATCTCAACTCAGTAATATAAACACTCAATTGAAACAACTTAAAAGAGAAGAGCAAAATAAACCCAAAGAAGCAGAAGAAAGGAAATAAAATAAAACCAGAAATAATGAAGATAAAAACAGAAAGACAATACAAAATAACTGTAAAATTCAAAAGCTGAACTGGTTCTTTGAAAGATCGATGCAACTGATAAATCTCTAGCAAGACCGACAGAGAAACAGAGGACACAAGTTACCAATATTAGAAATGAAACAGGAGGATATTACAGATCCCACAGACATTAAAAGGGTAATAAGGGACTACACCAAACAATTTGACATACATAAATTTAAAAACTTTGATAAATTTAACCAGTTCCCCAAAACCCACAATTTATGAAAACTTACCCAAGATTGAATAGATCATCTCAATAGTCCTGTAACTATTAAAGACACTAAATTTATAATTAAAGAACTCCCCAGAAAGAAATATTCAGGCCCAGATGGTTTCACTAGCCAAAGTCGACCAAACATTTAACAAGAAATAATATCAATTCTACATAATCTTTATCAGAATATAAAGGATGCCTCACATAAAGCACAAATACAGAAATCACACTGAGGTTCATGAAAAATAGCATTGCCGAGATGAAAAAGACTACACATCATAATTACTAATACCATATCTCAATGGTGGGCTTAATCTTCATTTGCTTTAAACTGTAGTTTCCTCTTTATCACAGTCCAGAAACTTTTTTTGACCATGCTGCACAGCATGTGGGATATTAGTTCTCTGACCAGGGATCGAACTCAAGACCCCAGCAGTGGAAGTGAGGAGTCTTAACCATTGGAACACCAGAGAAGTCCCCCCAAACTTTAAAGTCTATAGAATTCTATCTGGTCATATCATTTTGGATATTATAAACAATGCTGCAATGAAGCCTTCATTGCTGTATGTTTGTGTGTGTGTGTTCGTACATATACTTATTTATATATTTTGGTTTTGTGGAAAAGACTTCTAAGAAGGGCACTTATAGACCAAAGGGTAAGTACATTTAACATTAAATAAATGAGAATGGGCAAACTGCCCACCAAATATACCAATTTATACTCCTACCAGAAGTAAAAAGGTTGACTGTTTCCCAACACTCTTACCAGTACTGGATATTATCAATAATTTAAACCTTTGCTGATCAAATAGATGATAAATAATCTTATTGTTTCAATTTTTTATTATTAGAGAAGTTGAACATTTTATATATGTTAAACATCTGTGAATTACTTATACTCTTTGCCAAAGGGGGAGATTCATCTTTCTCTTATTATTTTATTTTATTTTTTTTGGCTGGGCTGAGCAGCTTGCAGGATCTTAGTTCCCTGACGAGGAATTGAACCCACGCCCCCTGCAGTGGAAACATGGAGTCCTAACCACTGGATTGCCAGGGAATTCCCAGTTTTCAAGTGTTTAGTTTATTTGGGCAATTAAACCTTTGTCATGCGTTATAATTTTTTAAATTTATATTCTTTCTTTTCTATATACATTTCCCCTTACCCAAAATTTTCAGTCTTATCTTTTAAAACTTGTGAGCTTCACGTTATAGTTTTTTAATAAATTACTTTCATAATGGTTACCTAAACTTGAACTACTCTTTGCTTTCCTCTTTTTGATCAATTTGACTCATATTTCAAAGCCTAAATGAAAAGCACCTCCTCTGTAACATATTGCCAGTCTTACTCAGGCACAATAAACCATTTCTTTTTTATGTGCCTTAAAAAATACATACATTTGAGTACTTTTCAAAAGTAATTTTATACACACTTGACTTGCTGCTATATTATGGTCTTCTCAAGGCTAGAGACCATGATTTGTTCATCTGTATCACAAAGAACATAGCATACAGGAAAGTAAATTCTAAAGAAATGCCTGTGGCTAGATCTCGTCTATACAGTCTACTTGAAATCTTATATAATCTTGGGTCATAGAAGATACAGGGTATTATGCTAGGTGCTGTGACCTAAGTCTTTCCAAATACAAAAACACTGTTTTTTGGTAGGTACAGGTGAAGACCCTTCATTTATAACTGGTTGCTACAATAATAATTTACAAAAATGGATGGTTTTAGATAATTACCATGAAAATCCCTAGGGAAAAACCCAATTCAACTAAATAGGGCTTCCTTCAAAGTACAAAGAATAAAGAAATACAAAAGTAAGCGTTATATAGTTTCCATCCATCATTCCAGGAAAACATTTAAGTGTTAATATCATCGTCCGCCTCTTAAGGACATGACAGGCATGCTTAGACAGCTTATAAATAAGGCAAAGCTGAGATATAAAGTAATACATTAGACCGCAGAATCAAGAAACAGTAAGGATCTTGGAAACATAGCCTAAATTGTAACATTTTTTGAGAAATCTTGTTCACCTCCATTTGCTAATCCAATGTAGTTTATTCTTCAGTGACACTAAAATCATCCTAATGATGGGGGCACACACATTCCTTGCAATTCATACTCCCTGTGTTCATAATCAGAGCAAAACATTAGGACTCCACTTCATGACTAGTTCTTAAGGTGAAGGTTGTTTCAAAAATCAATAAAAATGGGATGACATTCTCAATTTTAAGATTTTTGTCCTTAATAATCTGACAAGTCATTTCAAGTCCACAGATTCATATTTCTTGCATAGTGAAAGAATGCTTGGCAGGGATCCCAATTTTTTTTTTATTATATGCAAGAGGAAGGTAATTTATGTGCAGAGATTTGGAACTATTTAGCTATTAACCTATACACAGAAAAGTGAAAATATGCTACCAAGTAATGGAAGAAAAGAGCCTCATACCAGTTGCAGCAGCTCTCAGTTTAGAAGGACTTAGGAATCTCAGAGGTTCCTAGTTCTTATTTTCCAAACCAGAACACCAGTTATTACACCCTGAGCTAGTCCACTATTTTGCCATTCCTGTTGCTTAGGACTATCATTGTTATCTAGTCTCACCCATGTGGCCTCCTCACATGGACATCTATGAGGATGTTGGAATGGTCCTAAGACAAGGGAAAACCCAGGATTCATATAGAACTATACTTTAACAGCAATGTCTCAGTTTTATGGCAATGAAAACAGACCAGCCACAGACAGGCAAGTTTATTTTTTAAGTTCAGTCTCACTCCACTTGTACACTCCTTTCAATGCAGTTGTTCCCAAGTGATGTATTTTGTTTCCCCTACTGGCAAAACCCCATTTCATTTTGTTTTCCAGCTTTTCCTGAATCACTTCAATCCCTTGCTCCTTGCAAATATTTCTATCCTGCTCTTATTTCCTGATTTCTTGTTACCCTCGATCTGACATACAATTTCAAGTTCCAAGTTGCTAGTAAGTGATGGTAGAACTCTGTTCCATCATTCCTAGTTAGCAGTGGTGTCCTGTGCGTCTCCAGAGGAGGGAAAGGTGTGGTGACTCTCTCATGACGGAGGCACGGAGGTTTACCCACACAGATAAACCTCTGTGTTTTTCATAGAAAAAGAGGTACTCAAGAAGAAATAGAGGTCAAGTTCCTCTCAAATACAATACCTTAGAGAAAGATTGAGAAGAGAAAAGATTGTGCCCAGTAAGGTGGACAAAATACTGACACTGCTGCTGACTACACATGTCATCCTAGAAAAGTTTTTTAACCCCCTTTTTTAATTTATTAATTTATAAAAAAAGGATAATAAGTGCTACCTCACAAAGTTCCGGGAAAGATTAAATAAAATATCAGACGTGTTAATCAACATCCAATAATGAAGCCTAAGAAAGCCATAGCTTCGAAAATTTGTAATTCAGACATCCAAGAGGAAAATTTAGATCAATTTCAAATTGAATACTCTCAGTTTCAATCAGGCCACTGCTCTTATGAGCATAAGTAAAAATCAATTCCAAAAGAATCAACATCAAGTGTATATATTCATAGCTGATGCTCAGGAAAAATTTTGAATACCTATGAATAATCGTCTTAAATATTTCTTAAATAATAATAACCTAAAAAACCACAAGGCAGTGCATTCTTAGCTAACCAAGATACTTATCACAAGAGCAATTATATCTATGAATTTTCTTGGCTTTCTCTCCTTCATTCTTACCCTCTTCTAAGATCATTGTATAACTTAGCTGACACTTTCTCAGATACTCCACTAGGTTTTCTCCAAAGATTCCTTTAGCTATTTTGTAAAAGCACCAAAATGAACTTTAAATGACTGAAGTTTTAGAACTCAAATGGCAAATCAGGGTACTTTCAAGCAGAACCGGGGAAACAATGGAGGTAAAGAAAAAGCATAACACTTTTTATACTGACCCACTATAATCAAAAGGGAAGGAATACATGAGGAGGACAGGACAGGAAGTTTTGCTGCTGTGAATGTTGAAGCAGAGAATGGTCCCCTGATTGGTGATATTCTAGAGCTGTGCTACCCAATAAACTACCAACTAGCCACATGAAACAATGTAAATTTAAATTAACTAAAGTTACAGTTAAGTCCCTCATTTGCACTAGCCACATTTCAGATGTCCAAAGGAGCCATGTGGCTAGTGGCTACTGTGTTGAACAATAGGAATATAGGACATTTCCACTGTTGAAAAAAAAATTCTTTTGAATAGGACTGTTTTAAAGAGAACATTTTGACTTTTTAGACAAGTCTCATTCTTATGACTTCAAATTCCTGGACTTTCTTGGTGGTCCAGTGGTTAAGACTTTGCGTTCCCAATACAGGGGGTCCGGGTTCAGTCCCTGGTCAGGGAACTAAGATCCCACATACCACAACTAAGCCCGTGCGCTGCAACTACTGAGCCCATGTGTTCTAGAGCCCATGTGCCACAACTAGAAAAGCCTGTGAGCCACAACGAAGAGCCCGCAAGCAGCAACGAAGACCCAGTGCAGCCAAAATAAATAAATAAATAAATAATTTTAAAAAATTCCTGAGGTCCTACTATGGGCCAAACATGGTAACAAATACTGGG
Source organism: Delphinus delphis (assembly GCF_949987515.2). NCBI lineage: Eukaryota > Metazoa > Chordata > Mammalia > Artiodactyla > Delphinidae > Delphinus > Delphinus delphis. Next base: position 78,037,596 of record NC_082686.1, read on the forward strand.
CATGACAAAATATGGTCCCTGTCCCCTTTAGAGACAGAGAAAGAAACAACTATAATATTGTGACATAAGTAATATGATTAAAAATATACCTAGGTTTCTTCAGAGGAATAGTCTCTAATTTAGGCTGGTAGAGAACAGTGATATGGAATCTTTTTCTAGAGAAGGTAAGGCAAGCTTGGTGTTGAGGGATGGATAGGGATTGGCTAGATAGGAGAAAAAAAATGAGATGTTCTCAAGGAGAAAATGTCTAATAAAACAAAGAAGAAACAACATGGAACATTAAGAAACCACATGGTTCAGTATGTGAAAAGATAATAAGAAGAAGAACTGTAAATAAAAAGTCTTGATTCTGCATTTTAAACTAAATAACTTGGTTTGCTTTTATGAGAAACAGAAAATCCCTGCTTGGAGAGAATATAAAAAGATAGGTAGCACCAGCCTAGGAAAACCTGTTAGCTTAGGAGGTGATATTATTAAATGAATTGGGGATATCTTAATTTCTAAGTCACTGTCAAATCAGAATTTATATATTTATAAATATTTATATTTAATTATCACACATTCCAAGGGCTTGCATTACCTGCCCCTTGGATTTATCTGTCAGTTTCCTTCTACTAGCTCAAGGATAATTGAGACTCGTATCCATATTAAGATGGAAGGGGCCAATGAAGAAATGTATTTTTCACTTATCAATTTGGTGACAAAATATCAGTGTATTTGAAAAGTTGCAATTTCTATTTTTGGTTGTGTCCTGTCCTCTTCCCCCACTTCCCCTTCTCCCAGTATTAAAAAGTACAATCTATATTAAAGAGTATATAGTGAGAATTCCAGGAAAATCTTACATCAGACCAGAGAGGCAAGGCACACCAAAACATCTTTCATCTGTACCATCTTTCAAATAAAGTAATTTGGTGACCACCCCCTCCCCCCACAAAAGAAAGTCATACCACTTTATAAAGTGCTCTCTTTAATCACATCAGCAGACACTCTGACACCCCACCCTCTTTCTAGCTCCTTTCGTTTCTATTTTTCTACAAATTTTTGTATTTTTATAGAAAACGCAGGAGGGCTTATGTGGTGAATGAATGATTAAAAAAAAGAAAAGAAAACCCACCGGTTAGCATGATGGACTGCACAAATACAAGAAATTTCATCTAAACGCCTCAGAAAAATGTTTTACTATCCTTAACCCGTACACTCCTTAGCTGCCTGGGAGGTGTATGCATGTAAGATTTTGCCACTTTATAGAGGAAAAACTGAGGTCTAAGGTCATGAGGGACTCAGTGGTAAAGTCAGAAAAAAAGCCTATTTTATATATTAGTTAGCTTCTTTCCTCTTACTCCATTACTTGAATCTGTGTGTTTGCGTACAATTTACCTCATCCCCTGTCATTAAAGAAGGATAATTCTATGAGAGAGTCAGTTTGCCATAGTGGAAAGTACTTTGTATACAATTCAGATCTTGGCTTTGGTTCTGACTGTCTCCACCCACTGTAAAACATTGGGCTGGCACCATCTGCTCTAAGTTGGGATAGACATGAAGAGCAATTTAGATAAAGAATGCAAGGAGGGCTTCCCTGGTGGCGCAGTGGTTGAGGATCTGCCTGCCGATGCAGGGGACACGGGTTCGAGCCCTGGTCTTGGAAGATCCCACATGCCGCGGAGCAACTGGGCTCGTGAGCCACAACTACTGAGCCTGCGCGTCTGGAGCCTGTGCTCCGCAACAAGAGAGGCCACGATAGTGAGAGGCCCATGCACCGCGATGAAGAGTGGTCCCCGCTTGCCACAACTGGAGAAAGCCCTCGCACAGAAACAAAGACCCAACACAGCCAAAAATAAATAAATAAACCAATGAACCGACGTTAAAAAAAAAAAAAAAAGAATGCAAGGAATTATCTCCAACCCCCTTCCCCATACCAGTGGAAACGTATGCATCATGAAAAGTTGAAGCAGACCCAGATCCCACAGCTCCTAATTATTTTTCTGCTAACCACATTGACTAGCTTTCCAAAGGCCTTGCCCATTCAGAGCCACCTGCCTTTTCATGTGCCATGAAAGAGACAGGTATAACAGAGATGTGGATTGCATGGCCCACAGATTTAAAGGGGAAGCCCATGCCACTCACCCACATGGGGTCACTGAGGTCTGAGTCCTGCATGCGAATACAGTCCATGCTAATCTCGATCTTGTTTGTTGCACCATTTTCTGATGGTTCATCCACAAAGTTCAAGTCAATGGGCTGAACTGAACAGATGGGCCTACCATAAAGGAAAACAAAAGTGTGTTAAGTGTGGAAAGGGACTAAAACACACTCATTCAGTCGGTAACAATGAGCTCTATTTGCTTTAAAGTTGGCAAGGCTTGTTGATTGGAGTCAAAAACCCTAGGATTGAATCCTGGCTCAACCAATTACCAGATGTGAAATCTCTGGCATTCCAAATCGAAGCCCTATTTGTAAAATGGGAGTCATGATCCTTGCCCTCATCAAAGAACTGCTAGGTGGAACACAGAATAGAAGGAAAGTATCAGGGACATACCCTAACCTTTTGGGTCCCCAATGCTCTGATATTGTTTCATCTTTCCCTTAATTTACTCACATCTCCAAACATGATCTTAAGAAGGAGATCTTTTCCTAGCAAGGCATACAGACCAACAAAATTTAGTGTTTTATTTTCTCAGAGGGTATTTGCAACGTAACAGTAAATGAGAATCTTTAAGCCAAAGGAACAAATTTGAGTATCAGAGAGTCATTGGGGAAGTTATTTTGGGTTAGGTAGGAGAGGCTTCTGATCCTCCACAATTATACCACCTTAGAACAATAATGATCTTTTGGTGCTGGAAATTGAATAAATCTCCACTGAATTTTGAGCACAGAGATACTATTGCAGGGAATATTTTTTTTCCCAACAACATTAACTGATTTTTATTGATTCTAGAAACATGCCCTAGTAAGCAATACTTCGACCATCCACAGTTACCTGTTTATAATAGTTCAACAGTTTTTTGCTTATCTGATACTTACTGTTCCAGAAAATCCCAGATGTGCTGGAAAACCTCTGGACTGAGGAATTCACTTGTCTGTGTGCTCTGGGACATAGTGGATCGGTAATAACTTTCTTTCCAAGAGAAATGGGCTGGGGTTTCTACGAACCTTAAAAGGACAAAAATGAAACTAGGATTATAGTTTCTGTACTTAGGATACTGGATATTAAAATTAAAGTATAGTCAATGAAAAAAATCAAGTGAATCTTCAAAATCATGCAGGGATACACAGTAAATTTTACAAGTTACACGACCAGTGTTTCTTTAGGCAGTGGCAAGGATCTCATTTTGCCATAAAATCAGGCAATCAAGTCTTCTATCAAAGCTCTTCATTCTTAAATAATAATGTTGCTACACTCTGCACCTCCACTATCCATCTACGTTCTGCCGATTTCAGAAAGAAAATAAACATTCCCTCATTAAGTCTGACAGCGAGTCTGACCTATTATTAAATCCGTTTCATAAATGTCTCAACTGATTATCTGCCCATTCAGCCTCCAGCAGGTAAAAAGTAAAATCAGAAAATGAAAATGAGTTCAGAAAACTTAAATTTCACCCTCAGATACAGAAGAAATATAATGCATATAAACTTAGTTTGTAAACTGTAAAAGGGTTGTGTAGATAATGGTGTTGTTATCACTATTAACAATATTAATGTGTGAATAATAACAAAAAACAAGATAAAAAAAATTTCACCCTCAGCATAATCACCCCCCTCATAACTACCATCTTAGCATCAGGCCCAGGGACAATAAACTCAAACCTCTAGATCCAGTTTTTTTTAATCACCTGTTACATATCTTAATGTGTGTGGGGGTGGTTTTTAACCGGAGTATACAGTTCAAAACCGGACTATACAGTTCAAAACTTTCACGTCAGACCAAGGGATAAGCGAACATCTGAATAGATTGCAAATGAAAGGTATTTCTGTTTGTTTCATTTTGTTGTAGGATCCTCAAGTTTGCCTTTACTTAAAATAAAACATTAACCTTGCTCCCTGTACCTGTGAAAGAAAACACGAGCTTTCTCAGGAGACGCCTTCTCCAGATCTGCATTTTATGTGCATATCTCATCTTAGGATGTGATTCACTGTGATTATCGGTAGACTAATTTTACTCCAGGATGAAATTAGCTAAGCTCTTAATCATTACTGTTATTATTATAGAGAGTTAAATAAACAGTGTAATAGGATAGTCAATCACCTTAAATTTGCAAATGAATGATCTGGTCTAGTTACATAATAGAAGATAATAGCATTGGATTTATTGTTGATGATTTTTAAGCTATATGGAGATGCACATTCATTTACTAAAGTCAGATATATAGAGAACATCTATTATTTGCCAAGAAGATAATGGGCACTGGAGATAAAAAGTGAATAAGACTATGTCACCTTCTAGAAGGTCCTGGTAGAGAAGGTAAAGCAGGAAAACAAATCCCTACTAAACGTATTAAAAGTGTGCATAATATTATAAAAGCACAATGATGAAATATATCATCTCATCTGATGGATCAAGGAAAGAGCCCTAAATGATGAGAAGAAATCAGTCAGGCCAGATAAGGACTAATGGTGCAGAGTGATCAGTTTATGGTACTGTTAGCACAGTGTAAAAATTTGGGGCAGAGAATGCCAGGAGATAAAGCTGGAGAGGGAAGTAGAAATTTATGTGATATGTTTTTTAAAAAGCTTAAATATTTCAATACGCCTAGTGAGCATTGAAGAATTTTTTGTAAGATATTTTAAATGAACTTTCTATTTAGAAATAATTGTAGATTCACATGCAGTTGTAATAAAAAATATAGAGATTATCCATGTCCCAGTTATCCAGTTTTCCCCGATGGGAAGTAACATCTTGCAAAACTATCATATAATAGCTTGCAAAACTATCATATAATATCAGAATCAGAATATTAACATTGATATAATCTACTGATCTTTTTCAGAAATTCCCAGTTTTATTGTACTTTACTGTGTGTGTGTCTATGTGTGTGTGTATTTATTTGTATATAATTTTTTATCACATATGTAGGTTAGTGTATCCATCCTTACAGTATTAAAGGATTTGAAGCATTAGATTGAAATAGGATATGTCTTACATTGATAAATCCAGAAGTTGTATAGAGGAAGGATTTATAGCTTATTGGTTTATGGGTAAAGTTATTTAGGAGGTTGTTGCACAAGTCCAGGTAAGACAATAGGATGATAAAAGTGGGGATGGAAAAGATGGAGAAAATTTTAATTATTAGTGAAAAGGTTGTCAGATATTGTTTATGTTACTGACAGAAGAAGAAGGAAGAGTAGAGTCAAGGATGACTTCAAGTTTCCAGCTTTCTTGGACTGAGTGGTTGATGATTCCACTAACTAAATCAGTAAACACAGTTGGAAGATCCAGCTTGGAAAGAAAGGAGCGATGATGAGATCCATCTTAGCATGTTAAGTTTGAAGGACCAATGGGATATACAAAAAGTGAAGCAGACAGTTGAATAAACTTTAAACTCTGGGGAGAGAAATGGGCTAGAAGTTTAGAAACAGAAATCTTCATCATAGGGTGAAAATAAATCCATGAGAGTGAATACAATGACCTTTGCAGAGCAGGTGCAATGAGGAATGAGAAGGTTTGCCTTGTAGAATTGGAAACAAGAGTGGGCTATCAGAGTTTATGATGTCCCTGATGGGCACATCTAGAAAATCTGTCTATAATTAGAAAAGCACCTGAAAATCCAATATCTTTAAATTGAAAGGGTAAATTAATTTTCTTTGTTTCTTTTTTTGGAGTTGGAACCCAGACTTGGTTTATACACTCCCAACTAGTGAGTAGAAAGGAAATAAAATTTAATAGATCTAATACTGACTGACAGTTAAGAAGATTTCTCCCATAGATGGTACTTTTGAATATGTTAGATTTACATTAAAATTTTTCTTCAAATAAAATAGGAGAAGGAAGTGGGGAGAATAAAAGTAAAAACAATTCCTAACCAGTGACAAAAATGGAGGTGAACAAATATATGAATTTTTCAAACTCCAAAAAGTAAACAAACTGTCATATGGATTGTCATGTACATGGACCCATAAGCATGTCCCTAATATCCAAAGACCTTAACACTATGACTGGTAGCCTGACAGCCAGGTGAGCACTAGAAGGTGAACTCAGCAACGTGAAGTAGATTCTCAGTAACAGTGATGTTCAGTATGTGACATTCAATACAAAAAAGGAGAATTTTTTCTTAAAGTTGGCAGAAACATAGGTGTAATTTCTAAGAGATTGACAGTTAACATAACCTAGATCTTAAGTAACAGGCAGTATGGGGCTGATTCAAAAAGAAAGAAGGATCTTAGATGGAAGTAGACACTGTCACTTTCCTCTAAAGCAAAAGAGAGAAAAATACTGTTGGCTCCATAGTCACTTAGTGTTTCTACTTCTTTCACTATTTCTACATGGAAGTTCTGGTTTCTTTTTGTGTTTACTCTGCTATTTCTTTGTTTCATATTTTCCCTCTAGTTTCTCTTTGACTTCTAAAAGACCTTCCCTGTATCTCTGATGTCACCATTAACCAGCTCCAACACCTTGGAAATACCCCTCAGCTCTGTGAGCTTCAGTTTCCTTGAATGTGACATAAGGATCATCATCTCTACTCCACTGCCTTTCAAATGCCTACCCAATCCTCAGTGCTCTCCTGCCCACAACGTATTTCCTGGTTGCTTATTTGAAATATAATCTTGTTTCTTTAAATTTTCTTGGCCTCTTGTTGGATCTAGGCAATGCTAGCTTTTTTGCTTGTGTTACAATTACTATAGAGTATTTTAAGTAATTCAGGGCTAAGCCTATATCTCCCATCTTTGCATTTCTTGCAGTTTGATAGTTCCTTGAGGTTAGAGTGGAAGGAACATGGGTTTTGGAGTGAGACAGACTTGGATTCAAATCTCAGGTTACCGTTGGCATTCTATGAGGCCATTCCCAAGTTATTTAATGTTTTTGTACCTTACTTTTTTCAACTATGCTTCCTTCACAGGGTGGTTGAAAGCCTTACTTGAAAGGTTTACTTAAAGAAAATGTATTATACATTTTCACATTTACACAATCAGTACATTGGTTCTATTAGGTCAAATACTATATAATTTGTATCCAGGCAATACTTAACTGAATTGAGCTAATTAAATAGTGTATTTGAAAAGTCTGCAAAAAAAAAGTTGCAAAAGTGTCACACAGAAGTAATTACATTAAACCAGAATTATCCCTCATTTCAATCCAGTTCAAACCTTTCATCCTGTTATCTGTGTCCTTGGACCAAAACAATGCCCCCATCACCTCTCAGTTTCTCCTAGATCACCTTTGTCTCAGGCTTGCTACATTAAACTGGGCAACTTCCTGCCCCAGGGCCTCAGGCATCAAGAGGGCTTTATAACAAAAGATGGGGGTGGGCTGTGGGATAGGCTGGTGGTTATCAAATTGTGTTTCATGACACCCTAGGTGCCTCAGTGTATTCACCAGATGTAAAGACATGGCCATACTGGTAGATCTCCTCTCTCCTTAACACCATGAAGTCTGTCTTTTGCCTGTCTTAGGTGTATTAGGGCTCTGAGCAAGATTTCATTTGAAGAAAGGGTTCTGTTAAAAAAAACAAATCAGTGGTCTAGCCTTGAGGATCTTCAAGGTCTCTTCTTTGCAAACCCATTATTGATTTCCATTTCTGAATAAATATGTAAATCATTTTTGAGAGAAAGGAAGGAAAGTGATCCGTTGGTGTCATAGGGCAGGAAGAATGAGGTAAAGTCCTACCTATCTTCCAACATTTTGCCTTTGGGTGAATCTCAGTATCAATTCACTCATAGACCAATCACTGTTCAAGTGGTTTCATTAAACCAGCCGCATAGCACAGGGAGATCAGCTAGGTGCTCTGTGACCACCTAGAGGGGTGGGATAGGGAGGGTGGGAGGGAGATGCAAGAGGGAGGAGATATGGGGATATATGTATATGTATAGCTGATTCACTTTGTTATAAAGCAGAAACTAACACACCATTGTAAAGCAATTATACTCCAATAAAGATGTTTAAAAAAAAAAAGTCACACCCAAAGACAGCAAGCCTTAAGTCTTTTTTTTTTCTTTTCAGCTTGTTTTTCCTGGAAAATAAAGAGGAAGGAAGGAAGGAAGGAAGGAAGGAAGAAAGAAAGAAAGGTCCTACTGTGTAGAAATGACCTGAAAACACCAAGGGGTATCTGATAACAGCCTGTATTCCCTCTCACTTCTCCTGTTCTTTCCTAAAAGTCATCACTGGAGTCTGTCTAACATTTAGGTTCTTTCAGCTCTCCTGAAAAGTCTCCAAATCTCTAAAATTTCAAAGTTCAAAACAACCTTAGTGTTATAGATGGATTTTAGAATGAATAGATCTCAAAGACCATCCAGCGCAGTTTTTCATATATATATGAAAATATATATATATATAATAAATACATCATATATTATATGTGTATATATAATATATGGAAAAGCTGAAATCTGAAAAGAAATCAGTTCATTCTGCTATGTTATACTCAACATCGGTCTTTATTCACAGTCCAGTAAGAATAAATTTATGTATCAGATGTTAATTCTCATCATGAATTACCCAACCCAGCTTCTTGCAGCAGTTCCCATTAGTTTTTCTGAATATTTAAAGCCTCCTTAGTTCCCTTTAGATCATCCAAACTTAAAGTTATAAAACTAGGAAATATACTGGATTCTAGACAAACATCCCCTAATTCACTTAATGAAATAAAACAGCAGTTAGTAGCGATGCAGATGAGAAGAACATGGGCTGTTCCTAGATTTCCTGACTCAAAGGTCCCCTTGACTGGGTGTCAGCTGTTCTGCTAGAGAGAGAATCTGGCACCAGAAATCTCCATGAGAACAGACCTGGAGGGGCCGCCTCACCAACTGCTCTCACAGGTGGGAAGATGGGGTCACACATGAGTTTAAATCTTCGAGGACCTCATAGAATGTCAATGTTGGCTGTGATCTCAGAGTCTGTCTAGTCTTGCTCCCTTATTTCATAAGGAAACTGAGGTCTAGACCTGAAGAACTTACCCTAGGATCCACTGTTGTGCTGGAGTACTGGCTAATGAAAGCAGACTGCTAAATTTTCTGGAATTTTCCTAGCTAGTTGTTAAACACAATTATTATTATTATTTATTATAAAATATTAAACTTAAATAATTTAGAAAAACAAAGATAACAAATACTCAAAACTGATCACTTCCTAATTATTTTACCATTATCTCTGTTCCTGAAATACATTTAAAAAAATAATGTAGTGAAATTGCTCAGATTTTTAAAAAATAATAAAATTTTCTGTAAAAATTTGTTGCTGCCCTTCTTTAATACTGTATCTCAAGTAAAGGTTTATGTGCAAATGATTCAACAATATATATATTGAGTATCTATTATGTAGGGAATGAATGAGATGTTACTTTTTTGAAAGCTTTTCATAGTTTAGTGTTGGAAATAAAACACCTTCAATGTTTGTCTAATTTTTACCTTTTGTGCTCCAACTCCTAATTTCCCACTGGACTACGGCCTTCCCAAGGACAGGAAAGCCAGACTAGGTCATTCATTTTGGCTTGTGCTCTACTCGCTTGGTGACTAGCAGGAAAGAACTACCACTGGTTGTGCCAGGATTTCACTTCATAGGCCCTGCTTTTCCAGTTTACATATGACCATCTTTAGGCTCAGAGAGGATAAGGAAGTTGTTCAAGGTCTCTCAGCTAGTGATAGAGCTGGAATTTAAATTTAGGATTGTATAACTTCAAAGTTCATTCTTAAATAAATTACATATATGACTTCTAATTTTCATTCACAATATGAAGGTTTTTTCACAGTTAGAATGTTTCTTTTCTATAAGGGAACAAAATAGCCTACTAATTCTGTTTCATCACAATAATTATCCTTCACACTCAAAATAAGTAAGAAATGGTGTGGGAAAATTAGTACTAATCCGTGAGTGATATTAGAGAATATCCAGCCTTTCTGCAGATTTTCCATCTTGCCAGGAGTAGCTGACAAATGTAGTGTAAGAAAAGACAGCTGAGGTCTCTGTTGCCCACCATCGGGACTAGAGTACTCAGATACTCTGGGAATGTCCCCAGTTCTCAGATAAATGTTGTTAAAAACTCTGAACATGGGGAAAGGGGGAGGAGGGATACATTGGGAGATTGGGATTGACATATACACACTACTATATATAAAAATAGATAACTAATAAGAACCTACTGTATAGCCCAGGAAACTCTACTCCATACTCTGTAATGACCTATATGGCAAAAGAATCTTAAAAAGAGTGGAGATATGTATCTATGTATAACTGATTCACTTTGCTGTACAGCAGAAACTAACACAACATTGTAAATCAACTATACTCCAATAAAAATTAATTTAAAAAAACCTCTGAACATGGCTTCTCATTCTTTCTTCCAACCTTACTTCCATCCATCCATCCAATCGATCAACCCATCAAATTATGTCTTAAGTTTGTGTTACCAACCTCTCTGGATCTTTTCCAGAGCAAGTCTTCTGGTTGGCCTCAACAGCGTTCTAAATCACACAATTTCTTTTATATTTTTTGTTCAGAAACATTCCCATAGTTTCAGTTTACTCTGCTATTATTATCACTATCATTAATAATTGTCATGCTTAATTTTAAGGATGGTGAAGAACACCCAGATGTCTTTTAGTAAACTGCCTCTTTATTGTACCCAGCAGTGCCCAAGAGCCCTGGAGGAGTAAATTTATTCAAATACTTGAGATGAATCCACCTTCAGGAAGTCACTCACATAATCTAAATCAGGCCCATTAAGAATTTTTTTTTGTTGGATGGAAATCTTTTCTTTTCAGCTTCATGTTGAAAAATGATTGGTCTCTTCCTCATCTATTCACCCCAAAGTCAAACCTATATCCCAGCTTCACTTTTGGCAAACAAAATTTAAATGAGTAAGGAGAAAGTGGGGAGGGGGGTAATTTAGGAGCTTGGGATTAACATATACACACTACTAAATATAAAACAGATAACCAACAAGGACCTCCTGTATAGTACAGAGAACTCTACTCAATATCTTGGATTATTCTATAAGTGAAAAGACTCTGAAAAAGAATATACTATATATATATATGAATCATTTTGCAGTACACCTGAAACACAATATTGTAGATCAATTAAGAAAAAACGGAAAAAAACCTAACAAAAAAAATTCAATGGGTAAATTGCTTTTAGAGCATATCTTATGCCTTAACATTTTTGATTTGTCACAATTTAAACAACAAAGTAACATAACCAAGGAATTCCTTTTTATATCATATTACTGAACTGATAAACTTAATTCTTAAGAAACTCTCTTTTGTATTTTTCAACATTCATTTCTTCTCCTTTCTACCATAGTTAATTAACCACCCTTTCATCTTCAGAAGACTTTTCTCTTCTCATCGCTACCTGTCTGAAGACCTGATTGCTCACAGCTCGTTTTTCTTAGAATTCTTTACTGAGCACCCCAGGCCCCAAATTCTCTCATCAAAGTCTGTATATCTAGTGTCAATCACCAGTTTTTAATTCTGAGGTGAATTCTTCCTCTCTTAAGAACCATATCCTCTAAGATTCATATTTTGTGCCCCACTCTTTGTCCTAAGCATTTGCAGCCTTAAAGGTAAGATTTCTCTGACTTATAGCCCCCTTCTCTCACACTCCCAATTCCCACTGAACCTTCTTCCTGCCTTCATTTCTTTTGTCCGAATTCTCTCCTAACCTATGTATGATCATCTGTTTAGACCAACAGCATTTTCATCAGGTTACATTTCCCTAACTCAGAATTTATAGTCTCTCATCTTTGTGCCCTGAACAAAACCCAATCAGACCTTGCCCCTCATATCCTTTATTCCTTTGGGCTGAACCCCTTTGGCAAATCATTCATCCAGCTGTATCCTACATGTTAGTTTTCAGCCAGGAGCCTTTGCAAATTACAACCTCTTATACTCCACTATATTCCCCCAAGCTTTATTATTTACATTTGCCAACACCCAGTACAAAACTCAGCTCAGAAGGGCTACTGAAACAGACTGAATGTCTGTGTCCATCCCAAAATTCATATGTTGAAACTCAATCCCCAATGTGATTGTATTTGGAGGTGGGGTCATTGAGAGGTGATTAGGTAATGATGGTAGAGTCGTCATGAATGGGATTAGTATTCTTATAAAAGGGGCTCCAAGAGACTTCTCCTGCTCCTTTCACCATGTTAATTTTCAGAGGCATGACAGCCATCTATGATCTAGGAAGTGAGACCTCATCAGACACTGAATCTGCTGGTGCCTTGATCTTGGACTTCCCAGCTTCCAGAACTGTGAGGAATAAATTTCTGTTGTTGATAAGCCATCCAGTTGGTGGTATTTTGTTATAGCAACCCAAATGGATTCATAGAACTACAATTTTTTGTTGTTTTCTGTTTGAGTTCATTTCCTCAATTTGGCGTGCTTCAAGTATTTTTGTCCTTAGTCCATTCTATTGTAATTTACTCATGTTGAAATGGTATTGCCCCAACTAACAAGTGAGGAAGTGGAAGTCAAGAACGATATTTTTAATCTCCTGGTTCTTACAACAACAACAACAACAGAATAGGAAAGGACTTTACTTATCATGTATACTTTATAAATGAGGACTCAGGGGATTTTATTGATAGTCCCACAGGATGTCCATAGGGCCTTAGTGCTAAGCCCCAGCCTTCCTGGATCCCACCGCAATGCTCTGCAGAAAGAAAGTGTACATTTAAAAGTTTTCACCAGCTGAGCTGTCTCTCTAAATCCATGAACTTAAAAAAATGTTATTGTCATGCATCACTCTCCTATAATAAATTTATCACTTAATACTCTGATCAACTCAACCTGAAATCTGGCATCTGGTAGAAGATCATGATAAGGGAGACTTGAGTCCACCTTACTTATAATATCATTTTTAACATTATAGCATGCAAATATAGACACATGCATGCTTACACACAGGCATTTACCTATAAACCGCCCCCAAATTAGAATTTAGGAGATATTTGAATAGATGCAATAACCATGACATCAGGTTTTGGATATGTTATGGTTTTGCACTAATGTGAAGTCCAGATGGGAAGTTCATGTAACATCCATGGCTCAGACATATGAGCACAGAGTTCTGGAAGGACTATGGGGAAATGGAAATCAGAGGAGTTTTCTTAGGATTGAGGAATGTACTGGATTGAATTTAGACAAATAAATGAACCCAAGAAAATGCTTCACTCTCTACACACTTCTTCTATATATTTTTTAGATCATTTATCTGCAATTGTATTATGTATTTATTGGACTATTGTCAGTCCTCCATCAGAATGCAAAGTCAGTGGGAGCAGATTGCCTTGTTCACTGCTGCATCCCAGGACCTAGCACTGCACCTGGAAATACAGGTTTCCCCTGCTTTCTGAAAGTACCTCATCCCTATGAAACCTTTCATAAGTCGAACTGGCATAAAGCAAAGAGCAATCCCTGCTTTCTGAAAGTTCCTGTTATGTCGCTTCGCTCTCACTAAAGAACTACATTAGTGTCTGTTTTCATGAACTGAAAGAAATCTGAAGAAGATTTTTGCTTTTAAGAAAAAAGCCATTACTGTACTAATATAGGTATTTTGTACCCCTCTTCTACCACACCCCCAAATTCCTGACATTTCAATATTGGCTATTGCCTTAGCTCTATTTGAGAGATGTGAGGAAATTATAGTTATAAATGGTTAAGAAACTTCCACATTATAGCCTCTCAAGAGCAAAAACTTACATGAATATATCTTTGTATCCCTATAAATAACAATTCCTGACATAATAGGGCATTTATAAACATTTGATGAATGAATGAATGGCCTTAGTTCATGCAGACTAGCATGGTTAGTATACAAATACCGGTTGGATTAACTCTGAAGTTTTATTCTTTCTGATAGATCACAATAACCTCTGTAAGGAAGGAATTGGATGTTTTGTAACAATAAAAGAGAAAAAAATTTAAAACCAAAAGCAGGAACAAAGAGACAAGGTACACCCCAGAAGCCCCTGAGGACTTTGGTGTGATGATACAACCCAATGAATGAAGTTTCCAATGGTACCCTTGAGCCATCAACAGTTTTCATGGTACACACTATTCTTGGTTTAGAAGGACAGCAAAGTAAGTATGTCTTATTTTCAGAAATATCTATATTCCAGTATAAAAAGAAAAAGAAAATGCTCTTTAAAGAATTTATCTAAAAAACTCACCCACCCAGAATGACATATTTTCTAAGAGAGCCTGGTAGATAAGCTTTGGTTTTGCTAAATCATTACAGCACTTCACAGTTTCTTTCTGATCAGGGTCACATCTTTTCTTACAGTATAGTCTCTTATTTACAGTTTCTACTGAGTGGTTGGTTCTTTGAGATAGGAATCTCATTTATTTCAGTTTCTGGCTTTTGTGGCTTCACAGTCTAGCAGAGTATCTGGTACCAAGGGGGTGTCAAGCAAATGCTTATTGAAGGAAATATTTGGGAAGTTGGAGTAAAAATAACAATGCCAACATCTATAGCAGAAATAACAGTTAATATTTGATTGCTTCTATAGGCAAGGTACTCTGCAACGTGCCTGGCGTGCATTCATTTTTCACAACATCTGTGATGTAGATACCAGTATTACCCCATTTTATAGATAAGAAAACTGAAGCCTAGTGGTACTTTACTTCCTCAAGATCACATGATAACTGGGAAGATGACAACTCTGGGGTCTTAAGATCTGGCCTCAGAGTCTCTAGTCTGTTATTTACAAAGTCAGTCACTTTAGGCAAGTTATTCAGCCTCCCTGAGCCTCAATTTCCATATCTGTCACAGTGAAAAGAGAATAGCACCTATCTCTCATGGAGAGGGAAGGCCTTGGATCCTGACCATGGGAGGTTATTCCACTTCCCCAGCAAGGGGCAGTAGGTGTCACACTTTAACATTCAAAAGAATCACCTGGTCCACATTTGGAAAATACAGAGTTCCTGTCCCTGCCTCCAAGAGATTCTGTTTCAGATGGCCTGGAATGAGGCCCAGGAATCTGCACTTTAACAAAACCGCACATGAGAACACACAGCTTTGGAATTCACCTGAAATCTATCCCTTTGGAGTTGTTAACAAAAATAGAATACCTTGATAAATCTGCATTTTCTCCAAATCTGTATCCTTAAATAGGCAAGGTATTATCACAGTCTTGTTCACTAAGATGGCTTTTTATCACTTGAGTAAAACAGTACAGTGTAACAATTATAGTTACTATCATAGAACACAGACTACATGCTATGCATTGTTCTCAATGTTCTAAATTTATGGATATCAACTCTTATTATCTACCCAACAACCTATGATAAAGTAGACTCTCATAACCCTCATTTTCACAGGTAAGGGAACTGAGGTACAAAGAGCACAAGTAACTTCCCCAAAGATACACACTTGGTGAGGGCAGCAAACCCCGCAGGCTGTGCTATTAACCATTACACTGTGCTGACTCTACCAGAACAGACAGAGGTCAGAGCCCCGGCTTCCTGGTGATCTTAGGCAAGTCCCTGACCCTCTCTGGGATTCCAGTGCCTCCCCTGTGAAGTGACAAGGCTGGCTCTGATGATCTCCAAGGCCCTTTGGTCCCAAGATTCTATTATTCATTTTACAGGAGACGTTTGAACTTGTTATCTGATGGACAAAGGCCTTAGAATTTCTGACAGTAAAACACACTCCCACTTCTAGAACTGCCCCATTATTATCTTTTCTTTACCTGCCAATTCAGAAAACTTCCTTCTGAGTCATCTGTCCTTTGCCGTTCCTTCTTGCTGAGGAAACCAAATATACTTCAGCTCAGAGCCGGTAGATCTGTCCTCACAGTTTCCTTGGAAGCCCTGACGTCTTTGTTTAATCAGGCTTGCAGAGTGCTTCCACCTGAGTCTATATGAACCTCATTACTCTCCCAAATAGGCCTCCCAGCCTGTTGCCCTGCTTTCCTCCTCTCCTCTTGAGCAATGGCCCTCTTCTGGTCTAATTCATCCTCAGTAACATCTCTCCAAACTGCTATTCTTACCCCTCCACTTGTGTGCTATTATCCCAACCCAGGCCAAAACGTTCAGGCTTCTTTTGGTCTCCTATTTCTCAAACCTGGCTACATATTAGGAGACATGAGATGCTTAAAATATAGATGGATGGGCACTACTGCAAACCAATTAAATAAGAGTTTTGAAGAGTAGAATCTGGGCAGGAGTATTATTGAAAAATTCAGAAGTTCCACAAGAGCTGCTAATGTGTGGCATGGTTAAGAACCATTGGCGTCTAGCTCTGGTGATTCTCAAGTGGGGAAAATAAGCAAATCAGAATCACCTGGGTTGCTGGCTGATCCCTACTCCCAGAGAGAGAAGTCTGTGCATGTGAAGCAAACATGGAGACATCTTCCAGGAGGTTTGGAGAAACCCCTTTATGAAACAAAGTTCTAGCTGAACTTCTAAAGCAAGATGGCTCACTACCCTTTCCTGTTACCCATCTTCACAGAATAACTCAAGGATCCTATTGCATTCCACACCAAGTTAATATTTCTAATCATGAAGAGCAATCCGGAGGAAAACACACTTGATGGTAAGATCCATATTCTTTTTCTCCGTGCAGACTAACTGGGTAGGTAACTTTGGGGGAAATCCCTTTTCCTCTCAAGGCTTGATTTCCCCCTACGTGTGAAAGAAGGTTATTGGATTACTAGATGATCACTAAGCTTCCTTCCCATTTTGCTAGTCTCCTATTTTAAGGCCCCAAACCTCTTGACCCTCAACTATTAACACAATCGGCCCCAGTTTTGCTGCATTCAGCTGACACCAGACAATGCATCTACACAGAGCTACTCCTGACCCCTGGGGAAGACTGCCCATTGCAAGCCAACACCACGGCTGCAAAGAGTTCTTTCTTAAAATTTCCTACCTATAGAAAGAACTACCGCTGCCCCAACTTCAGTTCAGGCCTCTGCATCTCCACAAAGATCTTCCCTCTCGATGCACTCTTATAGCCACCCCCTCTGATGGCAGTTGCCTCCTTCGCTTCTGGGCATCCCACCTCCTGCAGGCAGCCTGCCTTTATGGACATTGCTTGGAGAGGGCAAACTTGCCTACGGACAGGCTCTTGGCCTTACCCCCTCCAGCTGATGCTCAGAAGGTGGCTACAGAGTGGTGGCAGTGTGGTCCTGTGAGCCTTTTGTGTTTGTTTGCCTGCTTTGTCTTAGCGTGAGATGGCCAAGTCTTCCAGAAGGTGCTGGCCGGTGAATGTGTAGCAGAGAAGTGGTAGCTGGAGTCTCTCCCTTTCCCCTCCCTGCCAGCTTCCAGTCTTTTAATGAAGAGATGCACTCTCTAAAGGGGTTGAAGGTAGAATGGCTTCTGAGGCTGCTTACGATGATACTCTTTCTGGGTACTGTGTATGAGTGTGTGTGTGTTTTACAAGTAATTGAAATATATTGATACTTAAGCTAATAATGATCATGAAAATCATAAAGGTAATATTTGACAGGATAAAAAACAATCAGGAATGTTCACGGGTTTTGACCTGGCCTCCAGTAGCCTAGATTCTCCCTCTTTGCCCTAGTTCTTTGACTTCTGAATGGAGGAAGGAGAAAAAGGGAAGAACAAAGAGGTGATAGGGTAAACAATGAAAATTTTGTGGGTTGAGCTTGGGGGTGGGGGGATTTGGGATAGGTGTTGGTGGAGAAGAGATGAATAGAGTGTAATGTATATGAAAATGGGGGAAGAGTAAAGAAGAAAGGAACTTATCACTCAAAGTTATGGATTGGGTCTTTTTTAATATCCTTCCAGAGAAAAAGAATAAATGAGAATTTTTAAAAAATGAAATGAAATGAAAGAAAATTCTTTTAAGTTCGATTTGATGGCTCTGTGCTTCTTAAATGGCAACCCACTTAGAGAACAAACCCAGGTTGGTCATAGATTCCAAGGTATATGAAAAATGATCATATTAAAGACATTTATCTACATTTCAGGAAAAGATATTTCAAAAACAGTAAGAAAAGGAGAGGCCATAATTCCATAGAAAAAGACTCTCAAAGGAAATTTTACTCAAGAAAAATAGAAGATTCTCATCTACAAGAGAGGTCTATAAACTACTATCCACAAAAACTACCATCGACTGTTTCTGTAAATGAAGGTTTTGGGAGCACAGCCCTGCTTAGGCGCCATCTATGGACAATGTCACACCACAGTGCCAGAGCTGAGAAGCTGTGACAGAGGCCATGAGGCCTGCGAGGCTGCAGATGTTTACTACCTGACCTTTTACAAGAAAAACTTGCTGACCCTGACCTACAAAATAAAATTTTAACTGCATAATCCTCAATACTTCAAGTTAGAAAGGAGAGACTGGGTAAGTGAGTCAGTCAGATGGAATGTTTATAAAAATGATATGAGGGGAATAACAGGATTTCTGATCAATTAGATGTGAAAGGGCACATATGAATGTGTGAAGTATGGACATGTAATCAAGGGAGAACAGATGAGCCTGATGGGGTCTCCACAAACAGATTAGGAAGCTGAGGACTCAGAACAAGATAAGTCCCCCCCACCCAAAAGCTACGGATTCATTTTAAATTAGGAGATGGAAGAGCACATATAAAAGAAAGTTATGGTTACCAGAGGGAGCATAGCTTCCCTAGGAACAAGTCCCCTCACTGCCACCAAACCAACTCAGAACACTGTTTTATTTTATTTACATATTTATTATTTTAAAATTTTTTTCAATAACCATTTTTTGAAATATAAATTACAATGTTATGTTAGCTTCCAGTGTAAAGCAAAGTGATTCAGTTTTATATATACATATATGTGTGTATATATATATATATATACACATACATATATATATATTCTTTTTCTGATTCTTTTCCATTATAGCTTATTACAAGACATTGAATATAGTTCCCTGTGCTATACAGTAGGTCTTTGTTGTTCATCTATTTTATACATGGTAATCTGTATATGTTAATCATCGAAACACTGTTCTCTATGGACTGTTTTCTCCCTCTTGCATCTACGGGTTTTGTCTTTGCCACTGTTTTCTCCTGACCATCCTCTTCGATTGTGGCAATTGTGTAATCTTCCTCTTCTCACTCAGTCATGTCTGTGGCCGAGAGACATCCAAGTTCCTCACATGGAACATTTAAACAAGAGACATCTGTTCATCTAAATCCTCCCTATATTCCTATTTATGTTAAATATGCCCCTTTCCCAGGGGTCTGCAACAGCTGCTTTTTTTTCCCCCTAAGGTAAGTGATTCAAGGTAAATTTCAAAAGCATTTCCACATTCAGTCTCACATTCATAGATTCTCTGTCCCCATGGAAAACCAAATCACTGTTAGTTGGCTAACTTCAAAATGTTATGTGTTTCTTTAACCATATGATTATCTTCTCTAGTAACCGTTAGATTTCTAAATAATATAGCAAGGGTCTTCATTCTTAGCCTGTTTAATGTCATTTATGCAGTATTCTCAGGTTAATTTTTCCCTGTAAACATTTTATTCCAAAATAAACATAAAATCACTCCTATTCCAGGAGTTTGTGTCTTCTTCAATCTTGGCTCTCTGGTCACTGCAAAGCTGTCTCTGGGAATTCCCTCCAGACACTTGGAAATCAATGTGGGTGTTTTTTTTGTTTTTTTGTTTTTTTTTTGGTACGCGGGTCTCTCGTTGTGGCCTCTCCCGTTGCGGAGCACAGGCTCCGGACGCGCAAGCTCAGCGGCCATGGCTCACGGGCCCAGCCGCTCCGCAGCATGTGGGATCTTCCCGGACCAGGGCACGAACCCATATCCCCTGCATCGGCAGGCGGACTCTCAACCACTGCGCCACCAGGGAAGCCCCGAAATCAATGTTTTTGAAGTCCATTTCTAGATCTGCTCACGACAGATTCTTGTAGTTTATTCATTACAGATTAGCACTGTTTTTCCAACGTGCGTGCCCTGTCTATCGGATGATCCCCTTGTGTTGTTATCTGCCTTTAACAATTTTTGATTTTAGCTTCCTGGAGCCTGAGGGAAACAGCAGATGACAAAGAGCTTTCTCCTTTTCCACATTAACTCATTCTTTAATTCTATCCCTTGCATATAACCTGTTGGCTTTTGCTACTAATTCTGTCTTCCCTTTCCAAGCTTAGGGCAAAACTGACTTTTGGAGGCTGGATCCAATTTCAAGTTAACAGGAAAACAAGAACAGAAACAGAGAAAACTGCTCTAAAGGAAGGTGCTTATCCAGTGCAGAACATGTATATCCTCAGGCCTAATTCCCAGATTTTATGGAAGCAATAAACAGCTTTAGGGATTGGACAAGCATGATTACTTTAGATTAATGAGACCAACCTCATTTAAACAGGATATCTGTCACCCTAATTTCAGATATTCTCTATGACCTGTAGGCTTGTGAGGTCATGTTATTAGTGTATTGAGCTTAGGAAAATTTTAATTCAGCATATTTGTGTTTAAAGAACTACAACTACAGCCGTATGAAAGCAGTGTATCTGTTTTCAATTCCCATTTCATCCAGATCCTTCTAGGAGCAGTCAACTGCTATCTGTAGTTATGTTCTCCACATCTTTGTTTTCAAAAAACTTCATTTATTTATTTTTCAAAGTTACTACCTAGTCACAAGTATTACATGACACCCTGTCTCAAATGAATACATGATTTGATCCATGTGAAAGATAATACTTAGTACATTGTTTATTATGAGATGACCTATAATTGGTCCAAATAATAGTAGGTATTTGTGTGTTAGGAAGGTTATCAAATAGTAGTAGCAACTATTTAATTTCAGAGATGCTGAAACATAGGAGCAGCTTTAGGGCAGAAAAAGCTACTGCTTTTTGTGTGTGTGTATACACATCTGTTGGTTTGTACAAGTGTGAGATCATGTTTCAGAGGTTATTGCAATCCATGGTTTGAATTACATCTAACGATACTTGGAGATTCTGGCAAATGTTTTCAGGAGGAGACAAGTGGAATGATAGGTAAAAATTTTTCAAAAAAATTAGTGCCACAATGGGAAAAGAATGTGAATAATTGTTATTTTATTTTGGGGCATTTTCAAAGGTTTCTCTGCAAAATTCAGGTTATCATAACATTACTCAGTCTAGTCACAATAAGAGCCATAGATTTCTTGCATCTCCACTGTGTTTAGTGATGTGAAAGCTGAAAAGTTCCTTTTCTAATAGGACCATTCCAATGTTGGCATTGAATGAAAAAAAAAAAAAGCAGTAAATTCTATCTTTTTGAAAGGGGAGTGATCAAGAGTAACATTTCCATGATCTTTCGAGTTTCAAATTCAAAACAATTTAAGGAGAACATAAAATGTGTAAATGATCACACTGTTTCCATGATGTATCCAAAGTCCAGTGACGGAGAATCTGAGAAAACTTTTACAGTGTAAACTCATTACAACAACTCATTGCAGCACTATTTACAATAGCCAAGACATGGAAGCAACCTAAATGTCCATCAACAGATGAATGGATCAATAAGATGTGGTATATACATACAATGGAATATTACTCAGCCATAAAAAGAATGAAATAATGTCATTTGCAGCAACATGGATGGACCTAGAGATTATCATACTAAGCAAAGCAAGTCAGACAAAGATAAATATCTAATGATATCACTTATATGTGGAATCTAAAAAATGATACAAATGAACTTACTTACAAAACAGAAATAGATCTACAGACATAGAAAAGAAACTTATGGTTACCAAAGGTGGGTGGAGGATAAATTAGGAGTTTGGGATTAACATACACACTACTATATATAAAATAGTTAACCAACAAGGACCTACTGTATAGCACAGTGAACTATACTCAATATTTTGTAATAACCTATAAGGGAAAAGAATCTGAAAAAGAATAGATATATAAACATGTATAACTGAATCACTTTGCTGTACATCTGAAACTAACACAACATTGTAAATCAATTATACTTCAAAAATAAAATAAAATAAAAGTGACAAAAATATATTCATGAGAGGGAGCATTATATATAAAAGGGAGGTATCGAATACAATTAAAGATAATCTAAAGGTCCATAGGTCCATAACGGGAGCCTGGGCACTAGTAGAAACAGGAATTTTGGAATTCTGGTTTTGCCACA
Source organism: Delphinus delphis (assembly GCF_949987515.2). Lineage (NCBI taxonomy): Eukaryota > Metazoa > Chordata > Mammalia > Artiodactyla > Delphinidae > Delphinus > Delphinus delphis. Next base: position 78,059,827 of record NC_082686.1, read on the forward strand.
CTACAGATGGTTGACCTTCAGCAAGTTCCTTACGCTTCCTAAACCTCAGTTTCCTCATTTGGAGAAGAGGAAATACAAACACCTAATGTGTTATGTTGCTGTAAGAGTAAAGTGTTTAGTACAGTACCTGGCAGGTACTCGATAAAAGGGAGGTAATGGTTATCCCTGTTCTATACTGTGGTCTAAAGTTAAATCCTCATCCCCTTGAGAATGATGAGTCACAGGGGTTATACTGAGGGGCATGGTTCAGTTCACAGGAGCCTCAGTATTCACGGAGACACAGAGTTATTTCTCAGACAATTTTATGGTCTCTTGATTTTTTTAACAAAAGAAAAACAAACAAACCAAATCACTGCACAGAAATTTATACAGTGATAAATCTTTACTATTCTGCATTAAGGTTCACTGTGGTTTAGGTACAGAACCCAAATTCTTCACATGGCTAACTGCTCTAATTTTAGTGCCAGATTTATATACCATGGTGGCTGGACCCCAAACCACCACAGGGATGGTGTCAGACTCAGTACTTGTGACCTTATTAAAAGTATAGAGTCATTTACCATCAATGGCAGTAGGAAATTGTAATTATCTTCTGCTGACTGTACATATTTAGCAGGTCTTCATGTTGATCAAGGCATATTCCCTAGAAGAACAAAAGTAGCACATTCATAGAAAGATCAAATATATTCTCCCGGAGAACTTCATCTTTTGGCTGACCGGAACATACTCTACATGATCCTGTTTTAGAGTAAAAGCTAACTACAGTGAAAATTAAATGCCATAGTCTCAAAACAAATGACACAATCAAAGTTTAGTTCTCACTACACAGTCTTAGGAGGATATTTCCTTTCAGGCTACTCTCCTGTGCAGTTTTCCTACAAGTTCTACACAGAGATCTTGAATTCTTCCATCTAGTAGCCAGGCTATCCTCTAGGGCTCAAAAACTTCCTCTGAGTCCTACCTATCCAACCTGGAAGTGAAGAGAGGAGGAGAAGGGAGAAAAATGAAAGGGAGGGGAGGGGAGGGAAGGAGAGGGGAGGCGAGGGGAAGATGGAGAGGGGAGGCGAGGGGAAGATAGAGAGCAAGCAAAGGCTCTTTTTTTTAAATTTTTTTTCATTTTCACCATCTATTTATTTATTTACTTATTTTTTTTAACATCTTTATTGGGGTATAATTGCTTTACAATGGTGTGTGAGTTTCTGCTTTATAACAAAGTGAATCAGTTATACATATACATATGTTCCCATATCTCTTCCCTCTTGCATCTTCCTCCCTCCCACCCTCCCTATCCCACCCCTCCAGGCGGTCACAAAGCACTGAGCTGATATCCCTGTGCTATGCGGCTGCTTCCCACTAGCTATCTACCTTACGTTTGGTAGTGTACCAAAGCGAGAGAGAGGCATAGGCAAGCAAAGGATCTTCTTGTAACCTTAGGAAGTCTGGAAGTAGCATGCAGCACTCCTGCTCATACTGTACTGGTTAGAAACAAGTCACATGGCCACATCTAAGTTTAAGGGAAGCTGGAACATATATTTAACTATGCCCAAAAGGAAAATAAAACGGTTTGGTGAACACACACCAAAAAAATCTTTCTTGGATTTATTTTATTTTTTTTTTTTGGTTTTGGTTTTTAGGCAGCACTTTATTCTTTTTTAATTTAATTTAATTTTATTTTTATACAGCAGGTTCTTATTAGTTATCTATTTTATACATATTAGTATATATATATGTCAATCTAGACAGCACTTTAAAAAATGCCTTTTATATAAATGGAAGAGTGTGTGTGTGTGTGTGTGTAAAATTGACTCATTAATTCTGAGAATCATATGCTGAAGGAAATCTTTGGCATCTCTTTACTCCTTTCTCTCATACTCTCTCCTAAGAAACCAGTGACCTCTCATTTTTGAGAGTACTTTGGAAAGGTGTAAGGATGATCCCCAAGCAACGGGAATCTACCAGAGACTGTGGTGTACACCAAGGAGAGAGAAAGTCTTAAAAGAGAAGTCTCTAAGACACAGAAGAAATCATTTAAACAGCATTAAAGTATATAGAATTTCCAGGCACTTGACTGTAAATGCACACTTTATCAAACCTCTGCCAAAGCAAGATTTTTTTCTATACTCATCCTTTGATTGTTGATATATCTACATTATTCTCTGATATATTCTATGGCTTGAGCAATGAGCCTACACTATTTGAAGGGACCAGAGCTGAGTCCTAATCTCTTTGCATGTGTCTCTGCAAGCTTTCAGGACAAGCAGAGCACCAGGGTTAGGAGAGAATGCTGGAAACATGACCATCTTTCACAGTGGCACGGCAGGGAAGAGATGAGCCCAGAAATTGAAGGGAGAACACTTAAAAATGTAATAGTGCCTCTTCCACATTCCAACTTATGAGGGTCTGGTCCTGTGTTGTCATGCATTTCTCTCTCTCTCTCCTTTTCTCTCTCTCTCACACACACTCTCTCACACACACACACACGCACACACACAGACAATTTCATTTACATGGTGTCTTTAATATGCCTCTAGATAACAACAATGTATCACTGAGTATCAGGGAATGCCCCATATAAACTGGAGAGTTGGAAACCAAACTTTGCCCAAATTGCTTTTTGATTTCAGATGTGTCAAGCAAAAATGGGAAATATTAAAAACATACTTTGTAGAGAACAAAGACTAGACTTTAACCACTCTTTCCATAGTGGACAAAAACTCTTCACTGATCAAATATTTCCTAATTAGTGATTTGTAATATCTCTTAAAAGACTTAAAAATTGATTTGCACTTACTATAATATTATTGACTTGTTTATTAATATAATATACAATTATAAATGTTATGAAAAGGAGTATAAAAATTTTCCAGGTAATATATACCTAATATAATATTAAGAATTTAATAATTATCTCGGAAAATTTGTTCTAGGTAGGAAATTGTAATTTATCTGTTCAACCTTGGTATTTATAAGATAGTATTTTTTTGGAAAAATTTTAGTTGTTTTATGGCAGCCTTCAAACTCTGATCCTTTCAAAATTCAAAGAGGAAATAAACTGGGGAGATGTGAAGCTTGACTTTCTGAAGCTGCAACTGGATCAGTCCATTGGGGGTAAAGCACAGTGAAGAGTGTTCCCTAACGATTTCAAACGCAGGAGACTCACCTCAGGAAATGAGTGATTTATCCAAGTACTCAAGGACAAAAGGAAAAGAATCAAAGGCTAGTCTTCTGTCCTGCTCAATACCAGATGCTCATGTACAGATTGTTTACTCAGGCTCTGATCACCAGGCTCTCCCTCACGTGTTAAAAGAAATCAGTAGTTTGTTCATTCAGCAAACATTTATTGAGTACTTATTACTTACCAGGCAGTGTGTTAAGTAATAGAAATAGGAGAGAATAAATAAAATGCTATAAGAGCCCACAGAAGCAGGTGGGGTTGGAGAAGGAGTGGCCATCAAACCCATATTAAGAGCTAAGCTTGCGCATCTCAATATATATCTGACCCTTAAGCCAAATAATCAATAATTACAGTCCAGTCCTATCTCCCTAGGCTATGGTTGTCTGGGGAACTCTCAGACAAGCCTAGCTCTTTCTTAGAGCTATAAGCTGTGGCAAGAATGGAGCCCCCCAACACCCCTGAGCTTATACATAGACCTGACTGCTTCACTTCACCTCTCAGATACCTTCAATGATCAAGTTTTAAGTCCAAACTCAATGGAATGGCTTTGAGGACACTTGATGATCTGACCCTAATCTCATCTCATAATAAAATATAATTCATATCCTAGTCTTAATTCTGAAATAGTACTTGCATTTTATGGCCTACTCTTTCTTTCAATCAAAAATACCTTTCCACATTTGTTTAATAATCAACAACCCAGCTAATCTTTACATCTCACCTCAAATATAATTCTTCTTAAATGTTTCTTATCCCTCCCCAGTCAAAATAAATGTCTTCCTCCATACTTTCATGGCAAACTACTAGCACTTACTGAATTCTATCTTGTGCAATAGTTGCTTACATGTCTGTCTCTGTTTCTTGTAGTTGGAGACAGGACAATATATTACCGTATCTCAATATCCATGCTGTATCTATTGTAGTGTTTGTGTAAGTATGTGCTCAACAAATGCAATTAACTTGAATTACTCTGTTTTCCTTGTCTGGATTGGGTACTGAAATTCTCCAGATGAAGGTAGACTTAAATTCTGCCTAACAGCTAGCTACTAATTTTCTTCCAGGGACCCCCAGACCCTTCACTTTGATCCTTCACATTCCTGTTCATCCTCTGTCCATCCATCAACAACCATACAAATATCCTCCCATTACAGAAGGCCCATCAATCTGCCTATTTCTCTCATGTTCTTTATTCAAGTCCCAAGGGTCACAAATTTAAATGCCTATACGTGCAATGAACATAACATAAATACAAGAATACACCTGGTGTAAGATAAGATGCAGATGGGCCTGACTGGAGACAAAAATGCCCATATGAAGACAACTACGTTATTTTTTAATTGCCAGACAAACAATACTGATTGTACTATGATGCAGTTAAATAATGCTGCTACTTAACACAAGGCAACAGACCATTCTAATAATCCACTAAACTCCACTCTCTGTACCTTTGTTTATACTTTTTTTTCCCATCTTTATCTATCCTTCAAAGTCTTGAGCCAGTGTTACCTCTCCCTTGAAATTTTCCAATCCATCCAAGTGAAATTTGCATTTCCCCCCCATATGCCCATTGTGCCTTTTTAAAAACTCCAGCATACCACTCATCAGAGCTTCCCTCACACTAGCCCTATTAGTGTATATTAGTCCATTCCTACTTACGTTGTCATCCTCTGCTTCAGTCATGACAGTGCCTTGCACACATCCACTTTCAATATACATTGTTGAATTAAGTCATATCCCTTTATCCCTCCCCTGAGCAGTAGCAACAGGGTTCTTAGCCCTAAATCCCATAAGGCAGGTTTCTGACAAGCACTACACCCAAACTGTGAATGGGAAAATCTGTTTCAAATGATTAGGTAATGGTCCGTGACTCAACTGGAAGACTAATGGCAACATCGAGGTCAAAAGTCTTGTATCTGGCAATGCAAGACCCATACCATGTTGCGTTAGCCGTCGGCACATTTACCAATGTATCTACGAGATGTTTCAAACTCTCCAAGAGAACAGAGAGGCACTATCGTTGGTGAATACACTCGATATTGAACCTATCTCTAGTTTTTGGAGGGGAGGGAAGCAGTTTGGTGAGTGTGCTGTTAAAACTCTAGGAACTTGGCAGCAGCCAGTGTACAGGAATTCCCCCTGCTCTGCATTTTAACCCTGCTGTGATTTGTAGGCATCTCTATTTAATGAAGCACACAGCTGTGCAAGAAGAGTAGGAGGTAGAGTTTGGTATTAAAGGGCCAGCAGGAAATCTGGCAATCCCTGTCATCTGGAATTTCCCTATCTCCGTCAAGCCTCCCCTCCTTTCCTCAATCTCCAGTCCCTCTCTGAAATGACCATGTTAATTACATAAATAACCAAGCAGAGAAATCGCAGTATAAGTCCTGCCCTTTCCCTCATGTTTAGCAAGTATATTTTTGTAAGCCCAGGAACTAGAGTTGGGCAAACCAGCAAGATAAAATAAGAAATGATCCAAATCTTCAGCTACAACTGTCATGGAAACATTGAGAGAAGCTAAAAAAGAAATTGCTTTGGGTAATATTATAAATTATTTCTTTTAATTAAATTAGCCCTGCCCTTTCCTATTTTAGCTGTAAACAGAAGTTTCCAGAGCAGCAATCTGAAAGTTGAGAAACCTCGTGGTGTCCTGTAGAGCTGAGTTTATAGTTGGGTTCAAATTGTAGCTTAGGAACTCATCAATCGGGAGACATGGGCATGTTATTTGCTCTCGTTGAGCTATATTTTCCTCCCGTACGACATGGGGGTAATAGTGTATACCCAGCAGAGTTGTTAGGAGAATTACCTGAGAAAGTATATTTACAAGGTCTGGCACATAAGGACAAGTTAGTGCATTTTCTCTTTTTCTTTCCTCCTTCATCAGTTTCCCCCAACACATACACAGATCTCCATGACTTAATAGTACAGTGTAAGTCCAGTGAAAAATAGACACTTTTAAAAACATAATAGATTTAAATAAGTATTTGATATCCAGGTGTTTCACAACACATTCTTCTTGCTATTACTAAATAAATGATGTGTCCTTATTTCAAGATTTTGAAGCACTTATTGACATAAATATTTATTCATTTCCAAATATTTCTATGAAGTATAAGCAAGGTCACAGGTATCCATTATGTGGATAAAAAAGATGGGAATAAAGGTTAAGTTGTATGGCCCAACTCTTTAAAGAAGAACCACAATCCCTTTGTTTTATAATTGCTTACTATAGCTTTCCCCTTATTACATTGTCTCAAAGTATCCTCTTTGAGGTTATAAATCGAAGACAAGGCCAATGATCTACAGAAATATTTAGTAAAGATATCGTAAATAAAAAAGCCACTGTAATTCTTAAATAAAGCAACAACAACAAAAATCTGCAACTGTAATTCTTAAAAAAAGCACCACCAACAACAAAAATCAATGTTCTCTTTACTACGTTTTCCATTGAGTTAATAAAATAAAGCTATATTAAGGACTAATTTAACATAAAGACAAAGTTTTAACATTATACTTCAGTTTTAGATTTTGTCCCTATAATGGAAAAAGAACAGAAAAAATTAAGACAAAATGATGAAATGTTTAGAGAGAAATATAATCTTGATGTTTGCTAAAGTCTTTTGAAGCAAAGCTATAACTAATTTATGAATTCAATTCTTTTGGAATAAAAAAAGGCTATTTAGTTTAAAAGTAGGAAAATATCATAACAATTTGTTATAAAAGCAAATTTAAATCCTACCAACAGGGGGCAAGTAGTATTTTATTTAATATTGTATCTTCCTTGCTTTCAATAAAGCCAGATAGTAATTACTAACTTAATCATGTGGGGAAAAAAATCTATATTTCAGCTGAATTTTAAATGTAAATGATGTACAAGATAAATAATGTACTATATTATAATGGATTAAAAATGACATAAAGGAAAAAAGAAAAAACAGGGCTGAACACTAAATAACTACATGGGGACATGTAACTACATGGCGGAATGTAATAAGACATACTATAATAACTTACATTCTGCATACATGAGATGATTGCATTTTGTAGGAACATGGGAAAAAATTAACTGGCACTCTACAATTTCTTGAACAATGGAAAGGTTCATAACTACTCTTCTGTCCATATCTTTAAGCTACAGAGCAATTTGTGGGTAAAAAGAAGTCTATTAGCAGTAATTATATTTTTAAATATTCTAATAAGTGAATGTTATCCCTTGCATGTTATGCTACTTTCTAGCAGTTTAAGCAATGTTCATTGTAGTCTAATAAAATAGAGGATAATGAAAGAATCAATGACTAAATCTCTGAGTACCAGGTAGTCTTGGGGATTTAAGCCCCTGGCCAGCCTACTCTAAATATTCCTGCATACACTCCCTTTTATAATCTGTCCATTTGTAGTCAGCAGACACGTTTTAAAGGTCTTCTTTATGTCAGACATTACTAGCTACTTTGGCATACCGTAGCTCAGTAAGCACATGCCACTTGAGTTTTTCCTCAGATTTATTCATGCCAGAGAAGAAATTAAGCAACCAAACTGAATGCTGTTACATGCCATGAGTCAGAGTTTAGATTTTGGTATAAAATGTACAAGCGACAGAAATAAAAGTCAGATTCTAGCTAATGAATGAAAGAGGAAACAGAAAGATAGATTGTGGTTTCTTTTATACTTTTGTTCACAGAACAAGTTGGTTTCCTTTACTGAATATATTTCTTATGACTGCTACCACTGGTGAGGGATTATTTGTTGGTGCCAAATTTGAAGTTAAAAGATAGTACATATAGGGCTTCCCTGGTGGCGCAGTGGTTGAGAGTCCGCCTGCCGATGCAGGGGACACGGGTTCGTGCCCCGGTCCGGGAAGATCCCACATGCCGCAGAGTGGCTGGGCCCGTGAGCCATGGCCGCTGGGCCTGCACGTCCGGAGCCTGTGCTCCACAGCGGAAGAGGCCACAGCAGTGAGAGGCCCGCGTACCGCAAAAAAAAAGATAGTACATATAGATATTTGAATTCAATGTTAGTAAGTCATTTTTAAGTTCTACATATCGCATATTGGCAAAGCTGCTTCCAAAGAGTATTTATTAATCTACTGATCAAGATCATGAAATAAATTTGGTGGGCTGCAGCTAGCTTAAGGAAAGAAATGGGGGGGGAGAGAGAGGGAGAATGAGAGTAAGCAATAGATGACTCTGGAATGAAATAAATCACAATGGAACAAATGGAATATATCAGATCCCACTGCATGTAGTATGGGTAAGTATTGTTTTATGAAATTTTGTGGTGCACCTTATAGATATTTATGTGTTTGTGTGTGTGTGCACAGTGTACATATGCTACCTAAACAGCATGTTTTTATTATGGCTACTGATCAAAACTATTGGAAAGCCACTCTAAAGAATAGTTAAGATCCATTTTTAATTAGCAATAAATTTCTTGTTATATAAGTACAGTACAATTTTTGAAAGTTTTTATTTATTTATTTATTATTATTATTATTATTATTTTTTTTTGCAGTACACGGGCCTCTCACTGTTGTGGCCTCTCCTGTTGCAGAGCACAGGCTCCGGACATGCAGGCTCAGCGGCCATGGCTCACGGGCCTAGAGCCGCTCTGTGGCATGTGGGATCTTCCCGGACCGGGGCACGAACCCGTGTCCCTTGCATCGGCAGGTGGACTGTCAACCATTGTGCCACCAGGGAAGCCCTTTATTTATTTTTTAATTTTTAAAATTAAAAATATTTTTACTTTGAATTAATTATAGATTCACATGCAGTTTTAAGAAATAATACAGAAAGGATCCCATATATACTTTATCCAGTTACAGGCTTTAAATTTGCTTTACTGATTTTTTTTCAATTTAATTTTTGATTGAGATATAATTGGCATACAAGATTAATTAGTTTCAGGTGTAAAACAATACTTTGATACTTGTATATGTTGTAAAATGATCACCACAATAGTTCTAGTTATCATCCATCACCACACATAGTTATGGAATTATTTTTGCATGTGAAGAGAACTTTTAAGATGTACTCTGTCAGCAGCTTTCAAATATATGATACAATATTATCAACTATAGTTGCCAAGATATATATTACAACCCCATGACCTATTTATTTATTGTATAACTCTTTATTTTGTAACTGGAAGTTTGTACAGTTTGACTGCCTTCACCCAAATCTGTTCTATGTATCTGAGAGCTTGTTTTTGTTTGTTTGTCTGTTTGCATGTTTTAGATCATACAGTATTTGTATTTCTCTGTCTGACTTATTTCACTTAGCATAATGTGCTCAAGGTCCATCCATACTGTCACAAATAGCAAGGTTCCACTCTTTTTTATGGTTGAGTAACATTCCATTTTGTGTGTGTGTGTTCTTTATATATCCATCCATCCATCCACCAATGGACACTTCAATTATTTCCGTATCTTGGCTATTTTAAATAATACTGCAATGAACATGGGAGTGATGCATCTTTGCAAGTTAGTGTCTTCATTTTCTTTGAATAAATATAAGGAAGTAGAATTGTTGGATCATAGGTTAGCTCTATTTTTAGTTTTTGAGGAGTGTCCATACTGTTTTCCATATGGCTGTACCAATTTACATTTCCACCAACAGTGCACAAGGGTTCCCTTTTTTCCACAGGCTCACTAATACTTGTTGCCTGGTATCTTTCTGAGAATAGCCATTCTAACAGGTGTGAGGTAATATCTCATGGTTTTGATTTGCATTTTGAATTTATAATATGAGTAATTATACTATTATGATATATTCATATTTATAATATTATTTTGTCTTTTAAAGAATAATCTTCCAGGGTAATCATCTAAATTTCAAATTAGTGGCATTCTGCCTTAATAAGGTTTTACTATGAAATATGTAAAATACATCCTTACCCTCTGACACAACAAACCTACACCTGAAGCTATTTCCAAAAAATAATTTTCAAAACAAAGAAAATACATGAACGTATACAGAAGATGACTACAGAATTGTTAATAATAGCAAAACGTATACAACTCACCTAAAATCAACATAACAGACTGGTTTTTAGCGTATTCTGGCAAATCTACACGGCACAATGATATGCGGTCCTTAAAATGATCACTCTGAGGCAGATTCAGAAAAATGCATACATGATACATTTAAGTAATACAATTTTGTCTGTGCTGTGATTACAGCTATTCAAATATTATGCAAGCATCTAGCTAGATATTGGAAGGGAACAGGAAAATAAAAATGTTTAATTTGCTGGAGTGATAACACACAGAGGCGTTTTTTAAAATTCTGTTTTTAGCTGATGTTATAAAACTGTGCTATTAAAAATTATCATAGCATGGTTCTAAAATGCAATCAGTGTTGACAACAATTATCAACAAAGCTGAAATGCTTCATCCACATATATATTGCTAAAATCTAATGAAAGCAAGCTAGCAGGAGAGTGCTTTCAAGGAACCAAAAGGAAACCAAATGAAATGAGACTTATTACATACAGTTGGAAGATCTTTTTGTGGGTAGAAGAGATTATGCAGTATGTGGAGGGTTATTCCTTCTGGGTTTGGGTGGCCTATTTGGGTTTTCCATTTTAGCAGCAGGGCTCTGGGGTCAGAACTGCTACTGCTTTAGGCAATGTTTCAAGCCCTCTCTCGGGTCCTACCTTACCTATTAATCAAAGCTGGTGATAACCTATGTTCCATGGTCTTAGAGAGCTTTACCTTTCACCTGGCTGATATGTAGGATCTAGGTAATCCTGGATCTGATTTATAGGTGTTGGATGGGTGAGAAGTATACCAGCAGCAGGTGTATGGCTGGATGTCACAGAAGCTGAGGGCTCACAGGCAGAAGATAGGAGGAGTCTCTAGGGCAAAAACCAGAATTAAGGATTAAGGTCATAGTGGCAAACTGATCTATTTTCTTGCCAAGATGTTTGCCATAGTTGTCATCTTGTGTGTGAAGGGGGAGGGTGGAGATGATATTAGGGGGCAATTGCGACATATTACAATGTGATAGAGAGATTTTCTCCATATTTAAAAAGCACATTTCAGAAGAAGGTGCGAGCAGTCCATGTCTGGTAGACATGGTGTCCGAATGGGCAATATGGAATTAATCACTTCTTCTTTAGCTCTGCAAGTCAGTTGATCTTGCCTTCTTTTCAGATCTCCCAGGCCCAGCAGTGTCACAGCTACTGTGAAAGGGCTGTTGGCATGGTTAATCCACAGCAGACTGATACGTTCTCCAGAATACAAGCAACTTAAAGTGGCAAATGATCTTCTTCCAGGTCTAAACCAGTGTTCCTTTACACCTTTTGACATACAAAAAATCTTTCACACACCTGGAGAATCCAGTGTACCCTCAAGAGGATCTTCCGTTACCCAACATCTTGAAAGCAATAGGTTCCTTTTCAATTTTCCAAATATGAAATTCTATATTATATTAAATCTGTTTCATGGACTCAACATGCTCTCCAGGCCCGCTAGAGGTTCTGATTTAACTTGAGGGTGGAAGGCATCATCCCTCCAGGTGAGAACGGCAGTTCTGTGCTAAGGTGAAACTCCAGTTATAGTAATGATATATGTTAGGTAACACCAACAGCAAGCTAAGAATGAAGAACAGAGCCAGAATGCTGAAGTGAAAAAATACATATATATTTATATAAATATATGTATATAAAATATGTATTTATTATAATACATATTATAAATATGTATTTATTATATATATAAATAAATAGCTGTTTCTCCACTCGCATCAAGAACAGCAGTTCAGCTTGCATTCGTTTAAGTTGTCTTTGTTTTCTAGTAAAATTTCATTTGAAAAAATATAAGTTCAGAAGTAAGGAGGAAGGAAGAGTAAAAAAAAACCTAGACCAACTAACCCTCTCTTTTCATCAACAATGAAACTGAGACCCCACAGAGGGACACTTCCTTGCTCAAGTTTGCAGTGATCTAGGTAAGAGCAAATCCATAGTTTCTTTATTCCCAGGGCATAGGGTTTTTTCTACTCCCCAGCAGTGCCTTGCTGTAACTCCTCTGCTTCAGTGGCAATACGCAGAAATTCATACATCCAATTACCTAGAAATGATGATACCACTCTGTGGCATTGATATTCCTATTATAAATTAAGATGTCACCATATGGAATCATTTTATGGATGATTCATTTTTGATGTAATATTGATTATTTGAGGACATATATATTGTACACTTATTGAGACATGTAACTTACATCTTTTTGATTCCATGGTCCCCTCTTTTCTGGCCTCATAGTCCTAAAAACAATAGTTACTCAAATTCTTTTAAATAATAAAAATTCTATTATTGGGAGAACATTTTTTGAGAAACTGAGATAGCTAGATACCTTTTATTTTTTAGCTTAAACTTGTTCGCTGAACTTATTACTATATGTTAGACACTGTGCATTACTAACCCTTATTACCGTTTAACCCTTATACCAAACCCATGAGATGGGGGCTCTTATTACCATCCCTATTTTACGTATGAGGAAACTGAGGTTCAGAGTGCTTAGACAATTTTCCTGAAGAGCACACCCAGAAAGTGGCAGAGCTAAGACCATAACGCATTCTTTTTTTTTTTTTTTTTTTTTTTTTTTGTGGTATGCGGGCCTCTCACTGTTGTGGCCTCTCCCGTTGAGGGGCTCCGGACGCGCAGGCTCAGCGGCCATGGCTCACGGGCCCAGCCGCTCCACGGCATGTGGGATCTTCCCGGACCGGGGCACAAACCTGCGTCCCCTGCATCGGCAGGCGGACTCTCAACCACTGCGCCACCAGGGAAGCCCCATAACACATTCTTTAGACCAAAGTCCAAGCCCTTGAGCCTTTACTATATACCCTCCCAGACAGCTTGGGGATAGAAAAACCTGGGCTGTCAATCACGAAATCAGATTTTTAATGACCTTATGTTATATATAAAAACATGATACTGATGTGGACAACACTTGAGGGAAGTCATACAGCTGGATAAATGTAAATCTAAAAATCATAACAATTTACAAATATTTGGGACACTAGATTTCTGTGATTTTTATATTTTTCCTCTCAGAGGAAAACGTCACTCCTAGGAATTTTTGTAGCTGCCTGGATTTATCGAAATTTACAAAACTTCCATGGGGGAGGGATTTTAACCAATTTTATCCATTTTACTCTTTCAAAAATGTTTAAAAATCTTTTTTTTTTAGCATTTTCTAAGTGTCAACACTGTGCAAAACCCTAAGGAAACAAAATTCAATGGTAGTGCCAGAAATGCGAAAGTTATATACAATGCAAAGGGACACAAACTACTCATTCAGTCAAGGAATATTTATTGAGTGATTCCATGCTGAGCTCTATACTAGGTCCTGAGGAATTAGAGCTCTGGACCCAAGAGACCTGTCCCTCCTTAAACTTAGAGTCTAGTGAGGGAGATAGACATCAGTCAATCTAGTAACACTCATAGAACTCTGACAAGTGCATGAAGAAAGGAATAGAGGGCACAGAAAAAACATGTATTAGGGGTGCATGAGCCTAATATCAAGGCATTTCCCTGAGACGGGGACAATCAAACTGGGATCTGAACACTGGGGAGATGTTATACAAATGTTGGGCTGTCTAGAAAGCCGAAAAAAATACTTTACGAATTGTGGGTAGCTTCACGTGGGAAGTAATGGGAACTGGGGTTTAAAAAGTTAATTCAATATTGCCACATAGAGAACCAGAAAATGTATATTCTGGAAAGAAAAAGAGCATGAGTCCACATGACCTCACCACTTAACCTTTTAAGTCAGAGCAGGACAGAAACCCACACACATGCATCATCCACACATCACATACCCTCCTGCATCCTTCCTACTTTCCTGCCCCCACTGTAGCTCTTCTCTCTTCCAGCCTATTGCACAGGACTAGCCTAACCTATCAGTAAAATCTGGGTGGTAAGTAGAAAAAGGACATGTGGCTTGGTTGCCTAAATATGAAGCCAGAGAAATGTTCTCTGGGACCGGTAACAACAAGGTGCCTTTAATTCACACTAAAGTGTGAGTGATAGCTAGCAGGTTCCTATCAGTGCTGGGGATCTTGATGCTATCTCATTAATTGTGGTTCCTTCCTTAGAGGCCTGAATGAAGGCGCACAAGGTGCGGTAAATTGTTCTCCCAACTGACTTACCTCACTCTGGATAAGTCATGATCACTTTCTGAGCCTCTGTTTCTTTTTCTTTTGAGAAAGAAATACAAATAGCAGAGCTCTAAATTCTCCTATGGATCACTGATGACTGTGTGACCAAAATAGAGAGCATTGAGGCACTTCCTGGTTCTTCTCTGCTTAGGATTTAAGGAACTGGATTTTGAAAACTACTTTTATTTAAAACCCTAAACAACCCTGCTCTCTACCACTTCTTTCAATCCCATCACATGCAAACCCTACGCAGAGAGCCACGTGCCTATTCTTTTCCTTTTCATACAGACAGAACTTTGAATTGGGCCCCATGTAAACAGAAGCAGTGAAAGGGGCTTATTAATATGAGACAGGCTTTGGAGTCAGTCCTGGTTCCAGTTCTGGCAACATCACTCACCAGCTGGTTGGAAAAAAGTTACTGAAACTCACCAATTCTGGTGTTTCTCATCTGCCAAGTAAAAATGACAATGACACTTACTTTGTAGATTTCAAGCGGCTGAAATGTGAAAATACATATGGAGCACATAGACGGTGCCTGGCACACATTGTCTGAGTCAGTGCTCGACACCTGTTGTTAATGATTTGATTTGTTAATTTCCTACTATTCTTTATACATATGTTATTTCTAATAATATCAGTAACACTTCAAGATAGAAATTATTCAGTGCACTTTATAGAAGAGGAAAAGGAGCATGAAAGTTTATTGAGTTTCCCAAAATCACATTTCCAGTGACAGAGCAAAGATTCAAATTCAAGTCTGTGCTTTTTGCTCTACTCTATCCTGATTCTGTACTTAGTTAAAAACAGAGTAGCAGGCGTAGCAACCCCCAGCATCACTCAACCTCATCTTGCTCCTTTTGTTCTTTCCCTGTGGCATCTGCCCTGCTCCTTATACCCTTGGCATGGCTCAGGCTGGTTACCTTGGGATCCATGCAGGGGAGAAAGCTTTGTGGAATGTATTGTTGGAGTCCTACTTATCTTCTGAATGAGTAAAGAATTTCAGGCCCTAGGGAAGAGGCGACTTACCAATCAAATCTCCCCCTCAACAAGTCAAGAAACAATGGAGAGATAATCTATGACAGCAGGTAAAAAGCTCCCTAATTCTCTAAAGTCCAGGAGAGGCCCCTGGAGCGTTTCAAATCTGAATCATTTTGAATAAGAAGGAAGTTGGTTTCAAATGAACTTTTGGAAAGTTGAGATTCATTGTCAATAAATCTTCCCTACAGTTTCTGTCTGATGTTTCACATTCAGTTAAAACCTTTAATTCTTCCAGGGAAGCTACTAAAACAACAAGCAGTCCATTGGAAGCTTAGTAACTAACCCACTAATGTAGCTTCAGATTCAAGGAACCCCCAAAGGCCAATTCAGCAGGACTAATTCTCAAGCACAGGTGCCCCAGGGCTAATTCGAGGAGAGTTCTGTGGCCAACCCTATACTATGAGGGATGCCCCGTAAAATAATGCATTACAGTCAGGAATTTCAAACCTGCAGAGAAGTTACCCACTTACTCAGTTTATTAAGGGTAAATCCTGAATGTGGTGTTGATCTGGGAAAAGAAGAAGAAAAAGGAAAAAAAAACACCTAGTACCAAATCAAGAGAGGTAGTTCAGACTCAAAGAATGCGTTCAACTAACATTACTGAAAATGACTCTATGCCAGGCATTATCACCCCTGCTTTGCAAAACGGGAAAATAATTGTAGACACCCTGAGCGACCCAACCAAGTTCATTATCTAGTAAGTGACAGAAAAGGGATTGGGCTCCCTATCGGCAAACTCAGGTCCAGGCTTTTTTTCCACTGAGCCTTGTGAACTTGTGAATCTTTTTTTTTTTTTTCATTTTTATTCTCCATAGGAGTAATTATTATCCAAATAATTACTGTTTTGTATTTCTCCCACACTCCCTGCTCAGCTTAAAAATCATACATATCCTCATGTTACCACAAGTCTGTTCCCATACACCCTTATCTCTGACTTCCTGAAAGATGGTTTTCCGTGATCAGTAGGACTTCCCTGATCTCTCATTCATGTTGGGTCTGCCTCACTTAAATTTCTGTTTTATCATTGATTGTGATTTTTAGAAATGTCAAGAGAGGAATTTTCATAGCTTCATCTCCTCACAGAAATAGACAAATTCTTAATTCTGTTTTGACACATATAACCCTTAGGAGCAATTACTAGAGTCATCTCCCTGTAATACAAGGGTTTTTTTTGAAGTACAATACAATACTAATACTACTACTTATAAATAATATTTACTGAGACTTATTCTGTGCTCGACTCTAAACAGTTTTATATACATTTGCTCATTGAATCTTCACACTAACCATCTAAGACAGGTACCATTTATTTTATCTTTTTTTACAATCAAAGAAACTGAGTCCTGGAGTAATAACTTACTCTAAGCAGCTAATAAGCTAACAGCAGGAGGTAGCGAGTCGTTTTAAACTAGACTTATCTCTGGAGTCTTATTTAATCCACTTTATCATAAGCCATGGAAAGATAATAACCCCATATATCATCTTCCCATTATTCGTAAACCTAGTTCCAATCTCTAATTTCAAACTCTATTGCTCTTTTTAGACACTTGGAAACCAAGATTAACTATGCTTTATGGAAGTCACGAATCACAGATTCTCTGATTTGGATGGACCTTGGTAATCTGCCTAACCACAATTTATAACATCACTTCTGTACTATATTAACTGTCAAAAAGATTTGGAATGAGTTAATATGACCCAAGCCTTCTTAGGCTCCTAGAATGGAATAATGTGATTATTATTATCACCATAATCATTATCCCTGAAAGATTTAGAGGGTGTAAAAGAACTCACTACCTTAACTTCAAGAAGTGAAGAAGTCAGTGCTACTAGAGGGTCCTGTTCTCTGTGTGTCAACTCCTTTCATTAGCACGCATCAGCCTAAAGATGAAAATGGAAGTTTTACCCTGACCACCTCAAGGCCCATAAGACATGTTATTTTGTCATAGCTGCCCAGTCAGTAATTCCTAAGAACCTCTGATCCCGAATGGTGATACCTATCTAACTATATATCCCATACTGGAGTTTCTGCATTTGCAAGTAGAAAATTGCCATGTTATTTATTGGTCTTCACCACGTGGGGCTTCCATTTTTTATCTGTAATTTGGAAATAATAATAATGCTTAAGCAGCAACACTGTAGGGAGAACCAAATGAAACAGTGTAGGGGAGCACCAAACACTGAGCCCACCCCAGAGTAAGGTGTTCAGTAAGTGCTTATTGAAACAGAATCTGTGAATGATGGTACCATTTCTTCATGAAGATTCTATTACTTAAAATGGAGACATATCAGAAAACCATCCTGCTAGTTTTCGCTCACCACAGTGCTGCTCCTACAGCTACTGTTTAACAACCTCAATTAGAAAAATCAAAAGAATCATCTTTAGGAGCCTCTGGGCAGGCATTTAACCTCAAGTTACTGCACAACCTGTTGATCCGCCTTTTATCAGGTCTCACTCCAGACACTTCAAATGTCCATGCAGATTAAGCTACTAAGTCTTCTGAAAGGTACAAGGGGATTTATCTTCTCAGCACTGCAATCAGACAAGTGTTCCCTAGTCACCAAACAGCATCAGCACACATAACTCTTCTGTATCTAAAATCAGATACTGCCTAAACTGGGATGACTTAAAACACATTCCTTTAGTAGCTAGAATCCAAATTGGTAAACATTTGTGTAAGGTATCATAACTCAAGCTTAATTAACCCACTTAACATCAAAATTTTAAATGTGAAGACTAGTTTCCTTTTCCCTTTTTCTTTCAGGCCAAGGAAAGAAATTAAAATTCTCTCTGTAATAACAGAGGCGACTTTCAACAAAATCAATGCTATTATGCATAAAGCTATGTCAAAATACCTAGATTTATATTTTTGCAAACTCTAGAATTTTTCATATATATAATAATCCTTTTTTTTAACTCAAAGATCAAATCTATGTTGATTAAGTATAGCTGTGTTCTACTTAGCCAACATTTGGTCATTCTGGAATTTTTATATCATTGCCTTGGAAAAAACAACAGACAACTGGATAATTAACTGATGGTACTTGCATTCAAACTCAATGTTTCAGAGTCACTGAAATGCAGTCTCCAGCTTTCTTTCCCATCCCAACACAAAATAGGAAAAATATGTCCGAACTTTCAAAAGTATTTTATATTTGTTGAAGCGAATGCCAAGTCCCTAAAGAAACAAATTAAAAAAAAACAAACTCATAGAAAAAGAGGCCAGATTCGTGGTTGTCAGAGATGAAGGGTAGGGGTGAGGAACTGGGTGAAGGTGGTCAAAAGAAACAAACATCCAGTTATAAGGTAAATAAATTCTGGGGATGTAATGTACAACATGATGACTATAGCTAACAATACTGTTTTGCATATTTGAAAGTTGCTAAGAGAGAAGATCTTAAAATTTCTCACCACAAGAAAAAAATTTTTTCTAATTATGTGAGCTGATGAATGTTAACTTATTGTGGTAATCATTTAACAATATATACTTATATCAAATCATATTGTACACCTTGAACTAATACAACGTTATATGCCAATTATATCTTAATAAAGCTGGAAAAAAGATAATACTAGTGTAGAGATGAACTCAGTAATTTGTTAAATAGTCATTTCAGTATCAAATTGTAGCTGGTGTTTATCAATGAAATAATAGAGATGTAAAAATAACACCCTTATGGTAAGATTAAAGATGCTTCTGAAGATGACAATCCAAAACCATAAAAAAAAAAAAATTGAATTATGGCAGAAAGAAAGGGTAAGAAAGCTGTGTTCCAGTCCTGGCATTAACAAACTTGACCTTGAGCAGCTCACTTTCTATCCCTGGTCTTGATTTTCACACTCAAACATGAGTGTCTTGGGCAAGATGATCTACTTAAGTGGTTCTAGCTCTGTAGTTCTGCATTTCTGTTAGCCACTCAGTTACAACAAAACTGGGTTGTTTATATAGTAAATAACAATAGAAACCCAAGGGATGATAGCAGGAGAACAAGAGAACATTTGGTGCTGTAGACTCCAGAGGACAGTGATATAGACTCTTAGACTCCTTGAATGGGAGGCTGCTTTCCTTTTACAGTTGGGAACCCTGAAGCTTAAACAGAGAAAGGGATCATTTAAAGCAATGGTACTTAACCAGGGGTGATTTTGTCCCACAGGGAATATTTGGAAATGTCTGGAGACATTTTTGGTTGTTACAGCTTTGGGAATAGACACACTATTGGCATCTAGTGCAAGGAGGCCAAGGATGTTGCTAAACATCCTTTAATTCACAGAAGAGGTCCCCACAATAAAGAACTATCTAGCCCCAAATGGCAATAGTGTGAAGGTTGAGAGACCCAGAGTTCCAACACACAGCTAGTTGCCTTTTTATGTGTCAGAGGTTATATTAATAAATATACTGTGAATAATTTAAATCACTTTGTATGTTGCTTGTCATGATGGACCAGAGACTGAAAATTCATGATAGTGCCAACTCCAGTTAGCTTTCTATTATATAACACACTGGGTTCAAGAGTCTGGTGAAACAAACATTATCAGGACAAACTTCAAACACGTGGAAATGTGTTTCAACTCCAGTTGAAAGTACAAGAGATCATACAGAAGAATTAAATATGCCTCTAAAAATAGTTCTGTAATTATCAGAAACTACATTAATAGAGGGATTCTATAAAAATGGATAATACAAGGAGTTGGTCTAGACCTAGGCAAAGAAGAATATAATAGAACAGTTAAGGATGCCAGTAACAGTCCTAAGGCCTCATTCCTCACCTCACCCCCCCTTATTCCAGCCAGGTTTGGGTTCCTTCTTGAAGAACTTAGTTCTTGGATTCTGAGGGTATCACCCAAAATCAATTCAAAGAAAGGTGTCTGTAGGAAGTTATACGAGGTGTGGCTGTGGGGAAATCATGGAATGACAATAATTTTCACAGATCCAACGAGACTTCATTGACAGCTGGGGAGACCACAGAATGTTAGAGCTAGAAATAAAGGAGAGATTATTTGTTTTAATGACCCTAATTTTCAGACAAGGACACAGAGGTCCTGAGATGGGGGATGGAGGAGAGTGACTGGTCCAATGATAAACAACCAGTTATGGCAGAGCTAGAATCCTGTTCTCATGGATAACCTGACCTTCATTAGATGGATGGTGATGTGCAGATTAAGTTAATAGGTACTCTACCTACTCTGCATAGTCTTCATGGGGTTTTGTATCTGTATTTCATTTTACCCACATAGTAGAAAGCATCTGACTTCAGTTGACTGAAAGGTTTTCCAGGAGATTGGAAGTCTGAAAAGAAAAACAAGTTTCCCAAGGTCACAGAACTATCAAGTGGCAGAGCCTGAATTTGAAACCCATGTCGTCTCATTCCAAGTGCAAGATATTTAACTGGTTGGGTGACTCATTGTGGCAGCGGGAGTGGCAAGGTAGAGGAAAGAAGGCAAGGATTACCATTACCAGATGAAAAAACCAAGGACTTTCCCTGACAAAAATATAAAGACACAATATACGAGTTTAGAAAAGAAACCAGCCTTACCTGTTTTCGATATCCACCATATTCTCCTTCAATTCCTCGTCCCATAAAGTAGCTGATAATGTCTCAAGTGGACCTTTCAGTATAAATATCACTTTAACAAGGAGATAAACTACTGGAAAGAGTTTTCCAAAAATTCAAGACAGAAACTCTTTCCTATGTATGGCCGTAAGACATTTTTTAAAAACCTTAACTGCCACGAAAAGTGGGTAATCTGGGACATATTTATCCTTCCTGGGGTCATGACCCTTTCAAAAATCTGATGAAATTTATCAGTGTTCTCAGAAAAACGCATACATTTGCACACAGTTTTGACACACTTTCACATACGAAAGTCCATGGACTCCCTAGAAGCCCATCAATGGACTTAAAATTTTTAGGTAAAGAATTTTTAAGAACAAGCTCTGCCATTAGGTAGATGTATGACCTTGAACAAGTTTAATGGACTTCAGTGTCTCAGTTTCTCCACCTATAAGTTGGCCAATCTATCATTCTATGTCGCTGACGGATGCAGCAGAGTACAGTGGAAGGTATTCTAGGAGTCAGGAAACCCCATTTGCCATGGCAGATGTGTGATTCAAGGAGGTTTATTTTCCCTCTCTGGGGCTTAGTCTCTGCCAATTTTAGAGTGAGGAATTAATACATGATGACCTGGAAGGTACTTTTCAGCTCTAATGTTTTGAGATTCTTAATTCGAGAAGGAGAAATGTGGGGCTGGAAACAGCTTTATCTCTCTAATAAGCATTTAGAGCTAGATTCACCTGCTCTAAACAGAAACCCTGCTGGACCTCTCAAGTCACCACTTACATAGACAACACATCGTGTTTGCTCCTGGCTAGGTCCTAGGGTGTGACAGTTGAGTAGGGTTGCTAGTAGTGGATATCAGTTTTTTGATCACCTCCCTTGCCAAGCTTTGGGGCCATAAACCCCTAGAGGATGGAACCCTGTCAGCAGTCATATCTTCATTTGTTAAAGAGCACAGTGATAAGGACTCAGTTGGGTTTAGGGAGAGAATGGGTCAGGAAATAACTTCAGAACAAGAGGAAACCAAACAGCTGTTTCTTGGACGTAGGGGTGCTATAGCCGATCCTTTCAGTGTCGGAAACGAATGTAAACTCCATCTTCTTAAGCAACCGAGTGTTTGCAATCAAGGAGCCTTCCCCAGGCACAAAAGCATCAGAATAAATCTTTCTTATCTTGGGAAAGATCACACCCTATACTCACATTCACTGGTAACATTTCGAAATATTTGAGACCTGGAGATCTGAAGACTTGAGCTAAATTATATCTCTTTCTAGTTCTCAAGTTACTCATCTCTACAATGGCAGGGGGCAGGAGGGTGGGGGACATGGGGAGGATAGACAAGACTACCTCTAAGGCACTTTACAGTGTATTTCTCTCAAAATGAAAATATTTCTTTAAACTTAATACCCCCAACCCCCAATTCCTTGTAAGGAACCAGACACTGGATCATATTTTTGGACTTTTTGATCTAATCATTGCTTCACTTTGCCTCTAATAAAATTGCAGAGACCACAGAGCATTGAAAGTTTCTCTGAAATGAAAAGAAAATAAAGAGCAATAACATACTCTAATACTGATAGATATCCTTCCAAAGAGATCTCCAATCGTCTGCTCCACAGTTTACGTGTTCACTCAATTATTTAACAGACATTTTTTTGGACACCTGCTACATTCCAGAGCATTGTGAATAAGACACCATTTCTACATTCAATATACTCATGGTAGCGAAGCATCCCATACGCATGGGATAATGGAAATACAACGCTCACAGTCTCTCTAATTCAGAGTTTTAGAATTTGAAGGCACCTTAAAGGGCATCTAGTAAACCACACATGTGAAGTTTAATATTTCTTTATAGTGACCCTGCCATTGTTTTGTTATCCCGTGGGCAACTCAGATCACTGACAGTCTCACTATTTCTTGTAGTAGCCCACTTCATTTTCATGCCTAATTCCAAATTCCTTTGAAATTATAAAAGAAGAGCACAAACCAGGTTCCCAGTTTTCAAAGGAAGTAAAGACGTCAATGAAGAAAGAGCTGGGAAGGGGCCGTCAAAATTCTGCAGCAGGCTGCCATTCAGGGTAAAAGACAAAGGGACTCCTGACACAGAGATAAGCCCCTTCAAACCCGGCAAGTGCTTCCCCATTTCTTGTCTTGGTTTTCCCAACTCTAGAATGAAGGGGTTGGATTTTGTAAAAGGAAAGCTTTGCATTTACATGAACATTAGTTTAGGAAGTATCAAAACAGTTCTATTTCATCACAACTAATTCAAACCCAGTGAGCCAGTAAGGGACCATGGACTTTGAGTGATCCTGCTTCTCCAGACTCTATTAAACCTGACTGAAGACTCTTTCCTGACCAACGAATGATGAGGCTTATTTTGCCCAACCGTGTACAGACCTATAGACTACTTCTCCCTTACCCAGAGAGCAAATTTCCACTCTTTCAGTAGCCCAATCACCATGAAACTTCTCTTTCTAGCACTTAAAAATCATGAATTCCCCTTTAATAACTTTTCAGTGATGTTTTTTCAGTAGCAGTATGCTCCCTTGCCTGGAAAGTTAGTGAAATTTGTAATTATTTTTCAGTTCTTTAGTGTTTTTTGGATTTATTTTCAATCAGGTGGACTCTAAAATCCTACTTAGCTCTAGTGGTCCATGAATCTATTCCGGAGGGAGCCACAGTGAAAGCCATCTGCCAATCACTCTCTGAAAGCTGAGATGTGAGGGTCTATGGTCCCAAAGAGTCGAGAACATTCTGCTACACCTCGTCTCAGTTTCTTTGCCAAGCATTACCACCCTGCCCCTGAGAGAGCTCCCTTTCCAGTCAGTCTTGTTTAGATTACTTCTTACTCACTCACTCTCTTCCATTCCCAGCCTATGTTGAGGAGAAGAAGCTGCAAATACTGCTTCAAGGGGAAAACTCAGAAATCAGTGCCTGGAGTGGACCTGGACCTGGACACTCAAGCACACATTCCTACTTGACTTATTTTCCTCTCCTGGAAGGACTAGTCACAGCTTTGCACCCTCCCTCCCTGTCCTTCTACCACAAAGATCAAACAGTTTAGAGCCTCAATAGTCAAACTCATTTTACAGGGGAAAAATTGTGACTCAGAAATGTGAAGTGCAATATTCTAGGCTGCAGAGCTATTTGGTACAAGGTCAAGGCTAAAATATGGAGTTCCCAATTCCCAAAACAAGACTCTTCTCACTGCTCCCTTCTCCTTCTCCCTGTTCATTTGTTTTTTAGCTACTCTCATCTTTTTTGAGATCATATTGTCTCACGGTGGTTGTTCTTTGAAGAAGAAATATATGACTTCTCATTCACTCCTCAACCCTTTCAAGGTAAGACCACTAGGAAGAGAAAAATGCATTCAATAAGCATTGTTATCACAATTCTAATTCTATAGAAAAAGCAGCTGAGAGAGGAAGAGCTTTCTTTCCTCTTTCCTATCCTTCTCTCTTTCTTCCACTGAACACAAACTTACTGAAGATCAACTATGAACCAGTCCTAGAAATAAGCTCCATGTTGGTTGTTATCTAAGACTTTTATGTTTTTATGACGCATATAGGAAGCCATGTACTACCAGAGAAGTTCAACAAAGGTGCTACAGTTATTCAGAGGAAGAAGACCTAAAAGAAGTGGGCTCTAGAAAACTTCATCTGCTTGGGCCTTAGAGCATAGAAGAAGCCAGGTGAGAAGAACAAAGGCAGGAGAAGTGAAAAGGGAGTAGCACTGAAGACCAAGAAAGAAACTGCTGGAAGTATTCAAAACCAAGGGAGCCAGAGGAAGGAACACATGCAGGGGACAAAAGCAGGGAAGTAAGTGAAAGAAGGGACAAAAACACAACATCTCCAGTCCATTTGGTGTTTGGTCTTTACAAACATACTCATGCAAGTTCCTAAACACCCTCTTCACGCCCTTTTCTCCTTCCCCACTACCCAGCCCCCCACCACGCAATCTCCTGCCCTTGCTGAGGTCTCTTCTGTGCTGTGGCAACCTATTCACTGGTTCCTGTCTTTGGCTATATTGAAAATAATCTCATAGATTTTTAGGAAAGTCTTATTTTCTCCACGTTCTGTTTGGCTCTCCTTATTTCTAGGTTCCTTAGGGCCTATCATACTTACGGTCTTCTTTGTTCCCTTCCTTTTTTTCTCTGTATTTATTTGTTTTATTGACTTCATTACAGACATAATACATTAGTACATGCTTACCATGGAAGTTAAAAAAATATAGATTATAGAGTAAGACATGAGAGACTCCCATTAACTCACTACCATTCCTCTCCTCACAGCACATTATTAACTAACAGCTTTCCATTTTTACTTCTACTCTGCATTTCTTTATACTTCCATTTCTTGAGAGTAAATAATTACGTAACGCCCTATGGATACACAGATTAAGTCTAAGCTCATTAATATTACCCACAAGATGGCATATTTCCTTTCTGCCCTATTCCCATTTCCTGCCATCAGTCTTGGACACAATAAACTACCCACAATCTTCAAAATACAGCCATATTCTCACTTTTATGTCGACTTACATGCAGTTCCCGCTTTCTGAAATTCCCTTTTCCACAATTCTGACTTTCTAAAGGGGAATTGTTCGCTCTGTCCATATTACCTTCAAAGCCCCTTGTCTAGCTGTCCACCACAGCATTTATAATGTGTAGGGCAATTGTTTGATTAACTCTCTCTCTTCCCTATAGGATGTTAGGTTTTTGAAGACACCGTGTATCTTTCTCAGCTTTGTATTCCTGACACCTAGCAAAGTACCTGGCACATCATAGGTACAAAATAAATGTTGAATTCCTAAATGGAAGATAATGAAAGAATTTTGGGGGGGGGCAATATAGCTGTATTGTCTTGAGGTTGTCACATTTCTAGAGGAAGACCACGTCATTCTATGGGTTCTCTTTCACCCATTCACACCACGTACTGCAGTCAGAATATTTCACCAACTGCTGTCCTGCAGTTGTTGAAACTGCAGATGTCTAGGATGTAATCAAATCTTGTTAGTCCCTAAAACTTTGAGTGTAAAACCTTAGTGAACCTATTTTTTGTCCTAGGTGACATGTCTGAATTCTGCAGATTTCCTTCTGATGAGAACATTGGGCACTTTAACACTTTGAGAGCAGGTGCTGAGATGTTGCTATTCCAGGTCATGCAAAACAGAGATTCTACAAATTCAGAAGTAGTGAGATGGGGGTACGACTGGCGGGCTACTGCGATGACTTCATGTTCAAGTATAAAGAGGAGACCATGTTCCCAGTGAAGGAACAGAAGATGAAGTCATCATTTTTGGCTGTGTTTGGGAACTGAAGTTGTCCGACTATATGGTGGGATATTCAATATGCTAAATGTGATAGGGAATGGAACTGATTCACCAGATGCTAAGGAAGAAATATAGCCCTTCATGTTTCAGAAGTGGCATTTCTCATGGTTCCTACTGTGTCTGCTGCCCTGACATTTTATATTTCAGCGACTGGGTCTTCAAAGAAAGATTTGTCTCTAAAGGAAGCGAATGAGTTGACCATGTGCTATAAATTGTTATCAAAGCATCATACAAATGGTAAGAACTTTACAAGACAGCAAAGGGTAATGGATGCCGCTTCATTCTAGCTCTGTCACTCATTAGCTTGGGCCTTGGGCAACTTATATAATTGTTCTATGCCCCATTTCTCATCTGTGAAATGGGTATAATGGTAATACCTATCCCATGAAGTTGTTAAGCTTAAATGAATAGATACATATAAAGCACTTAATACATGGAATGTGGTTATCTATTATAAGTTAGATACTATTATTCTTTTAGGTAATGTCTTTATAATCATTAAGAATTAGAGCTGTGGATTACGATCAACCTAGGCTTGTATCTCAACTTTACCACTTAATAGCTATATGGACTTGGTAAATTAATTAATTGATAATCCTGAATGTTCTCATCTGTACAATGGAAATGATAAAAGCACCTAAAGGATAAGATTTTTATGAAAATTAAATGAAATAGCATATGGAAGTGCCTGGCATGATTCCCAGGGCTCATTAGTAACATTTATAATACTCTCTATGTATCATTCAGTAACTGAGCCTCCATGGATAAAAAGACCCATCGTCTCTAAGAATCCCAGTCTAGCGTGGGAAGTGGGAGGATGGTTTTGGTGCAGCGGGGTAAGTGGAACCCTCGCAGTATGTAGGGAACACCATAAGTTCACAGAGGCAGGACTGATGCCTGTGTTACTTCTGAGTAGGAATTTTCAGAGAAGAACAAGGGCGAAAGGCTTCCTAGGCAAAATCAATTAGCTAAAGCCATAGAGGACATTTCGGTATTGATTTTCTTTGGGTTGTTTTCTGCTATTATAAATAATACTTCAATTAACAACCTTGTACACAGTCTATATCTGTTTTTTTCCCCTTATGAGCAATTCCCAGAAATGAAGCTCGTTGGTCAAATGGTGAACGTTCTTAAGGCTTTGGCAAATATTATCGTATTTTCCCCCATGATGTTGTAACATCTTTAGCAATATAGGAAGGTACCCACTTCCTAAGAACCTCTATGACACTGAGTATTAAATTTAGAAAAGAAAAGAAAAGGGCCAACTTATTCAGCAAAAATGGCAGCTCATCCTTAATTTGCCATTCTTCCCATAGTCTCTTCCTGAGCTTGGTAAGCTCAGCTCTTAGCCAGAGAATTGATAGAAGCACCCATACAATTTCTGGGATCCCCACTCAGCTCAACTCCTCACTCCCTGGTGTCCTCTCCTACAGATTCCAACTGCTGCAGCAACTCTTAATTCTGATTTCTGCTCTAACTTCAGTTGGACCCCTGAAGTCTGCTTAGGCTTCAGCTCCCTCTGTCACAGTTAAGGAAATCGTTCCCTGGTAAAGAGCCAGGACAGTCATGGAACACACTTCATAAGTATTCCTTCTTTCAAGAATTGCAGGCTTGCACTATTTGTTGTCCAATATCTAAAAAGAGTTTTCTCATGTTTTGTCCAATGTTAAAGTGTTGTATATGGCCACAAGCATAAGTTCCTCTACTGTCACTTTAAAATACCAAATATATTGTTTTTGCAAAAGCATATGACTGAATAAACACATGAAAACATTTTATCTTTTAATAGACCTAGAGCCAGTTAGAAGATTATACTCAAGCTATGTTATTAGAGAACTACCCATATAGAATAAACTTGAATTTAGGGTATTACATCATTCTACTCTTCTCCTTAGAAGCTGCAAAGAATTTCTTCAGCTGCCCTCCAGATCCTTGACATCCCACAGGGTAAATCAAATAGTATATTAACCTATATTGTATAATCTATTATTACTTTACTCTGTTTACCTGTTCCAAATCATTTATTAATATTCATCTCTCTCTCTCTTCCTCTAGTTCCCTCTTTTTCTCCCTTCACTGCAGTATTGGAATTCAGACTGTAGGTTTACTTTGAACATTTCCAATTTTAATTGTTTTTGGTAGAATATGCAGCATCATGCTTATCATAGAAATTTATTTCTCTATACTCTGTCTCTCCACTGCATAGAAAGAATGACCTCCTGTAATCAGTCTTTTCATACTAGTTGGTTTTACTTTTGTGTAACACTCCTCAGGGGTTTTTGGGTTATAGTAAAGTGCTTACTTCTTCTTTATTCAACCAAAATGGACTTTATCTGTTATAGGGTCACATTTTTCATAGTATAAAATTGGATCACTAGATGTTGTTTCTATAACTATTAGAATTTTCAAGGAACTGAAAAAATGATGTTTAATTAGGTGCTACTCATCAGTTTATAACTGGATTCATGCTTACTGATAACTTTTTCAATAAGTATATTACAGCTATAAACAACCTCCAAAAATGAGAAAGGCTTAGTAAATCTTGGAATAACTGGCTTCTGCTGTTACTTTCTTTGCTAAGGAAAATTAGTTTAAGTTGGATATCAGATATTCATCATAGTCATTAGTAGTCATAATTATATAAACATATATTTGGAGTGTTCATACTTTTAAAGGTTTCCTTCTGGTTACATTTCACATAAAGAACCTAGGTTCAAATAACACTTTCATATACTGGAGGCTATAATTAAGTCAAAGTTGTACTTAAAATTAAAAAACCAAGCCTTTAAAATAGAAGTGCTAATAAGACCTTAAGTGAACTTTCCTAACTGTTTCGTCTGTAGAAATTAGCTGACTTTTATCTATAAAAAGGGTAATTGGTATATCAGATTACACTCTGCTACAAGTAATAGACACCCCCATCAACAGTGGCTTTAAAATAATATATTTTTCACATAACAAGATGTCTGAAGTGTGATTCTAGAATTAATTGATTCAGTGAGTCAATAACATTATCAAGGACTGGCGTTCTTCCCTTCTTCCTGCTTTGCTGCCCTCAACACATTGGCTTATGCCCTTAGACATGTCCCCTCACAGTTTGAAGATGCAATGGCAGCAAGTATCACATTTACCTCATCCTCAAGTTGCTTAGACTCCAACCTATTTGGGATTTTTACACAGAACATACCAAACTGGGACCTGATCCAGTACCAAAACAGTTTAATAGGTATAAACGCAAGATTATAATACCAGACTAGGCTTGACTTTGTGGCTAGCAGTCGTTGATCAGCATTTGTGATATTCCCCTATTCCCAGTGGCATGCTGATACATGGCTATCAACTGAATCTCTGGGGAAAAATACCCCTGAACTGTAGCATATGTCAATTTCCATAGTGTAAGTACTCCCATTGTGGCCAGTTTTAAGCTATAAAAATGATGCCATTGAATGCAGAGTTGAGAAGAGATGGGTAGTAACACACTCTTAAAAGGGAGTAGTTTCACCACACAAATGCAATTAATATAAACATAAAAAACATAGATAATAGTAAAATGTAGTAAAATAATTTAAAAATAATGAGTTTTGATTATTAATTGCCTTTATTTTTAATATTATTTACAAAATTCATTACTTTTTCATTACTTTACTACATTTTACTATTATCTATGTTCTTGTAGTAAAATAATGAAAAAGTAATGAGTTTTGATTATTAATTGCCTTTATTTTTAATATTATTTACTTCGTTATAAGTTAATAGGCTTTATTTTTAAATAATGGCTGTGTTTAACAACTGATTTACAAAATTCCTGAAAATTTAATAACCAGCTCTTCTGAACAGGTATGAGCTAGCTCCAGCATGCCACTGTCTCCCCATCAGCCATCTCCTTTCTGCCTTTGTTAAAATTATAGCCTTCTACCACATGCACACATAAAAGGGTAAGGATTTTATTAAAATTATACAGAAAGAAATATTACTATTTCATTCATTATGAAAGTAGATGAAACTTTATTGTATTTACTATCCAAGGCAGAAAAATGCATTGACAGGGGACCCCGGTTCAATCCCTGGTCCGGGAAGATCCCACATGCCACAGAGCAACTAAGCCCATGCACCACAACTACTGAGCCTGTGCTCTAGAGCCCACGAGCCACAACTACTGAGCCCGTGTGCCATAACTACTGAAGCCCGCACGCCACGACTACTGAAGCCTGCACGCCTAGAGCCCATGCTCCACAACAAGAGAAGCCACCGCAGTGAGAAGCCCGCGCACCTCAATGAAGAGTAGCCCCTGCTTGCCGCAACTAGAGAAAGTCCGCGTGCAGCAACGAAAACCCAATGCAACCAAAAATAAATTAATTAATTTAAAAAAAGAAAAGAAAAGAAAACTGAAAAATGACATCTTGAATAAACTTTACAGCCAGAAATCTTGAATTCTGAGTCAATATTCCTCAAACTACCTCTGAGTCTTGTGTGTTCTGGTCAAGACATATTTCACTGCAGGAACAGGTTTTTCTCAGAAAATAGGGAAGCGACAACAGGTAAAGTGGAAGGTCTCATCTAGTTTTAAACTTTGCCACTGTGATTAAAAAAAAAAAAAATCTTTCTGTATGCCTTTGAGTATAGCTCTTTTGAACTTCCTATTTCTAGCTTACAAAAAAGATGTGAGTAATGAGATAGGCCCTCAATACATGATTTGTTGAATTTATGTTAAGTAATTTTGCTAGATATTATGCTACTGTTGTTGCTGACATGTATATTATTGTTTTATGTGTCTATTTCCCCCCACCCCAAAACTTTAAGTTTGTTAAGTGCAGATTTTAAGAGAGAGAGACAGGAAAGGTGAACGAATATACTCTTAGAGGGGCAGTCAGATCTGAGTTTGAAGGCCAAATCTGTAACATACCATCTCTTTAGCCTTGGACAACTAATGTGCAAGTAATGTCTCTTAGTCTCCATGATGTTAGGTCTTTAAAATGTTTTGAGAATTAAGTGAGCTAAAGCATTTTAGTAGGTATTCAAGAAATGGTATATATATACACCAAATGGTATAATACATATATATATATATATATATATATATATATATATATTTTTTTTTTTTTTTCCCCCTGTATCCAAAGCATGTAAAATTGTGCTTGGCCCATATTAGAAACTTGCTGTTTGCTAAATGCATAAGTGAATGAAACAATGAATGAAATGAAATATTCAAACTATGAATTAGATAGTTCATCTTGCCTAGAACTGGCCCTTACATCCTTTTAGATCTGTAGCTGCTCATCTCTGTGGACTGTGAAGAATAGGGTAGAAGCTTTAAGGTGAGATCCTTTGGTATTTCTGTAAATCCATTCTTCTGAATCTAAATTTCCTCCACTGATGTAACAAGGCTTAAAAGACCTGGATTCTATGGTGCTTGCCAACTCTGAAATCCTTCCATACTCTATTCTATACTTTTAACTATAGTCACTATTGTAAAGAACTCAAATTGTATTTTTAAAATCATTTTGGTACCTACTGACATTTGTAAACATTAGTCAAGAATACCATCTTCCAGGTTTCCACAGAATGAATGTTCAAGCTACAGAAATCAGCAGGGTCAGAGAGCTTTAGCCATTTTATGAGTAACAGACAGATAGTGATTTGGCCAAAACCATAAATTTACACCCTAGAAAAATGTCCATTTTATGATAGCTCAATCTGCAATTTCAGAGGACATACAGAAGCCACAGATTAGGGTAAAATCACCCAATTTTACATGGGAAAAAAATGAGTCCCAGAAATCCCTTGGTAGTCAAATTTAGATTCCAACTATGTTTCCTCATTTTCAGTACTATTCTCTTTAAACTATACCCTAAATCCACATATGTTTAAAAAACTGAAGTAAAGAACCATCCTAACCTCCCCCCCAAAAAAGACAAGTTGAAATGGAAAGTAAGACATTTGCTTAAGAATAATTCTTTCCTTTTTCTTTCAATGTCAGAATAAGATAAATAACTTATCTAACAAGTTTGTTTTGTTTTTTTAGATTCTACATATAAGTAAGAACATACAGTATTTGTCTTTATCTTAATATAATACCCTCCTAGATCCATCCATGTTGTTGCAAATGGCAACATTTCATTCTTTTTTATGGCTGGGTAATATTCCATTGTCTAAGCACACTACATCTTCATCCATTCACTTCTTCATCCATTTGATGTATACTTAGAATGCTTTCATATTTTGTCTATAGTAAATAATGTTATAATGAACATTGGGGTGCATATATCTTTTCAAACAAGTGTTTTTATTTTCTTCAGATAAATACCCAATATTGGGATTACTGGATCATATGGTAGTTCTATTTTTAATTTCTTTAGGAAACTCTATACTTTTTTTTATGTAGTAGTTGTATCAATTTACATTGCCAGCAACAGTGTACCCTCTACATCCTCGCCAACACTTGTTATTTCTTGTCTTTTTGATAACAGTCATTCTGACTGTCATAAGGTGATATTGCTTTGTGGTTTTGATTTGCATTTTCCTGCTGGTTATTGATGAGCATCTTTTCATTGCCCATTGGCCATCTGTATGTCTTCTTTAGAAAAATGTCAATTCAGACTCTTCTGCCCATTTTTTTTTTTTTTTTTTTTTTGCGGTACACGGGCCTTTCACTGTCGTGACCTCTCCCATTGTGGAGCACAGGCTCCAGATGCGCAGGCTCAGCAGCCATGGCTCACGGGCCCAGCCGCTCCGCGGCATGTGGGATCTTCCTGGACCGGGGCACGAACCCGTGTCCTCTGCATCGGCAGGCGGACTCACAACCACTGCGCCACCAGGGAAGCCCCTTCTGCCCATTTTTTAATTGGATTGTTTTTGGATATTAACCCCTTATCAGACATATCAATTGCAAATATCTGCTCCCATTCAGTAGATTGCCTTTTCATTTTGCTCTTGGTTTCTTTCCCTGTGCAAAAGCTTTTTAGTATGATGTAGTCCTATTTGTGTATTTTTGGTTTTATTTCCCTTGCTTAAGGAAACAAACCCAAAAATATATTGCTAAGACCTTTGTCAAACATCTTACTGCCTATGTTTTCTTTTGGGTTTTATGGTTTCAGGTCTTACATTTAAGTCTTTAATTCATTTGGGGTTTATTTTTGTATACAGTATAAGAAAAATGCACTAGTTTCATTCTTTTATATGTCATTGTCCAGTTTTCCCAACATCATTTATTGAAGAGATTGTCTTTTCCCCATTGTATATTTTTCCTTCTTAGTCATACATTGATAGAGCATATGCATGTGGATTTATTTCTGGGTTCTCTATTCTGTCCCACTGATCTATTTGTCTGTTTTTGCACCAATACCATACTGTCTTGATTACT
The DNA here is from genome assembly GCF_949987515.2 of Delphinus delphis. Taxonomy (NCBI): domain Eukaryota; kingdom Metazoa; phylum Chordata; class Mammalia; order Artiodactyla; family Delphinidae; genus Delphinus; species Delphinus delphis. Next base: position 78,093,440 of record NC_082686.1, read on the forward strand.
ATAGCTTTGCAGTATAACTTGAAGTCAGGTAGCATGATACCTCCACCTTTGTTCTTCTTTGTCAAGATTGCTTTCGATTTCCCACATCTTGTGTTACTCAAATTGTTCCAGCTTTGGACATTGGAAGCTTCTCAGTTAGTGCTTTTGTCCCTTTGGAAAAGCCCATCCCTATGTTTTGTGGTTCATTTTGTTTTTATTTTAAGCAAATCTTTACCTTCTAGAACTACAAAATGCTCCAGGTTTATCTTGTATATTTTTTGCCCCAGTTCAAGAATCAGCCATTTTTCCAAGAAACATTAATATTAGAATTAGGTATTAGAAACAAAGTCCTGAGTACTAGGTGTGCTCATTGCTACTGCAGTGCCCTTGCTTCTATGCCCAGTCCTAGAATTAAGGAGTGTGCCCATTGCTACTGAGATATTATTGCTTCTTGTTTCTCAGCTGATAGAGCAAGGAGATGTATAGGTTTGTGCTAACCCTTGAATATACACATGTCCATAAATATTTCTATATGTGACCATCTGTGTCTATATTGACCTAAATATACATGAATTCATACCAATGTCTCCAACTTGAATGATTACATGGATAATTTTAGTTTCTTCCCACTGCTATCCATAACCTCCACTACATTGTTGGGAAATCTGTTTCTACTATCCACCATCCATTAATTTGATTATTCAATTCCAGTATACATATATAGTGGTTTCAGAATTGTTAACCTATATCTTCACAGGAAACAACTTTGTCAACTAGAGTACAGTTTTTATGTTCAGTTCATTTTCCTTTCATCTTACAGACTCATTTCTAAAGTTACTTAGATCAGCACCTTTCCTCCATCCTCTTCAAAGAGAAGTTCTATACAAGTCTAATATGGGTTTGTCACATTCCACATTCCATTGGAAGATTCTTGATCTCCTAAATGATTTTTTTTAATTTGTATATATTAAGGTTAATTCTTTGTCCTATAAAGTTCTGCAGCTTTTGACAAATGCATCATTATCATGTATCCACCATTTCAGTAGCACGGGGAATAGTTTCTACTGCCCAAAAGAATCCTCTATGCTTCACCTATTCAGTAATCTCCTCCTTAACCCAAATCCCTGGCAACCACTAATCCTTTTTTTTGTTTCCATAGTTTTGCCTTTGCCAGAATGTTGTTTAATTGCAATCATACACTATATAGCCTTTTCAGATTGGCTTCTTTAACCTAGCAATATGAATTTAAGATTAATCTATGTCATTTTTTCATGCTTCCATAATTCTTTTTTTTTTTTTTTGGCTGACTAGCATTCCATTATATAGATATACTGCAGTTTATTTATTTAACCATTCAGCTATTGAATAAAATCTTGGTTGCTTCAAGTTTTTGGTATTGAAGTTTACAACTATAATAGTGGATTCATCTATTTCACCTTTTAATTCTATTACTTTTTGCCACTTGCACTTTGATGATCTATTATCAAGTATATACACATTTAGTAATATTATGTCTTCTTGGAGAACTGAATCTATTATTACTATGTAACACCTGTCAGACTTCCTTGGCTTTGTCTCTTATGAATATAAATGTTCCAGCTTCTTTTCCTTCCTTCCTTTTTTTATTTTTTATTTTTTTGATTAGTGTTAGCATGGTATATTATTTCCATCCCCTTACCTTTAACCTATCTGAGTCTTTATATTTAAAGTGGGTTACTTGGGACTTCCCTGGCAGTCCAGTGGTTAAGATTCCACCTTCCAATGTGGGGGGGTGTAGGTTCCATCCCTGGTCGGGAGCTAAGATCCCACACGCCTCGTGGCCAAAAGGCCAAAATATAAAACAGAAGCAATATTGTAACAAATTCAATAAAGACTTTAAAAATGGTCCACAACAACAACAAAAAACTCTTTAAGAAAAATAAAGTGGGTTGGGTTTCTTGTAGATGACATACATTTGGATATTGGTTTTTGTCATTCCACTCTGACAATCTCTGTCTTTTAGATGGTATGTTTAGACCATTCACATTAACGTGATTATTGGTTTAGGTGGGTTAACAGTGACCATGTTTGTAACTGTTTTTATTTATTGTGTTTGTTATTTGACCCTCCCAACCACCCCTATTTTATCTCCTCTATTTGTGTATCAATTATAATTTAACATTCTTTTAGTGGTTACCCTGGAGTTCACATTACATTTTTTCAACTAATCTAAATCTGCCTTCAAATAACAATATACTACTTCATGTAGTAGGTGCCTTACAACCAAAAATTCTCAATTCCCTTTTTCTCATCTCTTGGGATACTGCTATCACTCATTTTACTTAGCTATATGTTTTAATCACACAGTACATTGTAGCTATTACTGTTTTAAACTATCTTCGCTAGACCAATAAAGAATAAGAAAAATATTTTATTTTACCTTCACTTATTCTTTCCCCAACCCTCTTCCTTTCTTCATATAAGAAAGATACTTTTACTTAAGCATCTTACCTATATTATTTTTCTTCTGCTTTGAGAACTTCTTTTAACATTTCTTATAGGCAGGCTGATGGCAATGAATTCCCTTAGTTTTTATATGTCTGAAAAAGTCTTTTCTTTCACTTTTGAAGGATAATTTCACTAGATGTAGAATTCTAGGTTTGTATTTTTTTCAGCACTTTCAGTATTTCACTCTACTTCTTGCTTGAACGATTTCTGAGAAGTGTACTGCAATTCTTATCCTTGCTCTTTACAGGTAAGAGTCCCTCTGTGCCCCCTGCCCCCTCAGCTTCTTTCAAGATTTTCTATCTTTGGTTTTCTACAATTTAAATATGATATTCCTGTGGAGGCGGTGTGTGTTGTGTGTGTGTTCGGTTTGGGGCATTTATCCTGCTTCTTGTTCACTGAACTTCCGAGATCTGCAGTTCTTTGTTCCATTGATTTGGGAATGTTCTTAGCCATTATTGCTTTAAATATTTTTTTCTGCTCAGTTCTCTCTTCTTCTGGTGTTCTAATTACAAATACGTTACATGTTTTGACATTGTCTCACAGTTCTTGGATGATGTTATTTTTTTTTCCTTTGTTTTTTTTCTCTTCATGAATTTCAGTTTGAGAAGATTCTACTGACATCTTCCAGTTCACTGCTTCTTCCCCTGGCTGTGGGCTGCTGAGGAGTCTTCAGATGAACCCATAAAAGTTAATCTTCATTCTTGTTATACTGTTTTTTTGTTTGTTTTTAAGACTTTATTTTTTATAGCAGTTTTGGATACACAGCAAATTTAAGCAGAAAGTACAGAAGTTTCCCATATATTACCTATTCCTATATATGCCTAGTCTCCCCCATCATCAACCAGAGTGGAACATTTGTGACACGATGAACTTAACTTGGCAAATTATCACTCAAAGTCCATAGTTTATATTAGGGTTCACTTTTGGTGTTGTACATCCTATAGCTTTGAGCAAATATATAATGATAAGTATCCACAATTATAGAACCATACAGAATACTCTCATTCCTCTAAAAATCCTCTGTGCTCTGCCTCTTCAACCCTCGGTCTTCAAAAATCCTGGTCACCACTGATCCTTTTCCTATTTCCATAGTTTTGCCATTTCCAGAATGTCCTATAGTTGAAATCATACATTATGCCACCTTTTCAGATTGGCTAATTTCACTTGGTAATATACATTTAAGGTTTTTTCATGTCTTTTAATGTCTTGATAGCTCATTTCTCTTTAGCATTTAATAATATTCCATTGCCTGGATGTACCACAGTTTATCAATTCACTTACTGAAGGACATCTTGGTTGTTTTCAGCTTTTGACAATTATGAATAAGACTGATATAAAACTGCTATAAACATCCATATGCAGGTTTTTGTGTACATATACATTTTCAACTCATTTGGGAAAATATAAATGAGCACAATTGCTGGATTGCGTTTTATGAGTATGTTTAGTTTTGTAAGAAACTGACAAACTGTCTTCCAAAGAGGCTGTGCCGTTTTTTATTTCCATCAGCAATGAAGGAGAGTTCATGCTGCTCCACATTTTTGCCAGCATTTGGTGTTGTGTTTTGCTTTTTGGCCATTCTAGTACATGTGCAGTGGTATCTCATTGTTTTAATTTGCAACTCCATAGACATATAATGTTGAGCAACTTCTCATATGTTTATTTGCCATCTGTGTATCTTCTTTGGTAAGGTGTCTGTTCAGGTTTTTCGCCCACTTTTTAATCAGGTTATTCATTTTATTATTGAGCTTTAAGAGTCATTTGTATATATTAGGTAACAGTCCTTTATCAGATGTGTCTTCTGCAAATATTTTCTCCCAGTCTGTGGCATGTCTTCTCATTTTTTTGACATTGTCTTTCACAGAGTGGAAGTTATAATTTTAATGAAGTCCAGCTTATCAATTATTTCATGGATCACACCTTTGGTGTTATATCTAAGAATTCATTGCCATACCAAGGTCATCTAGATTTTGAGTTAATTTTTATGAAGGGTATAAGGTCTGTGTCTAGAATTTTTTTTTTTTCTTGTGTATGTGGATGTCTGCTTATTTTAGCACCATTTGTTGAAAGACTATCTTTACTCCATTGTACTTACCTTGCTCCTTTGTCAAAGATCAGTTGACTATATTTAGGTGGGTCTATTTCTGGGCTATTTTGTTCCACTGACTTATCTATTGTTTCACCAAATACCACAGTGTCTTGATTACTTTAAGTCTTAAGCTTGGGTAATGTAAGTTCTCCAACTTTGTTCTTCAATAATATGTTTACTCTTCTGGGTCTTTTGCCTCTCCATATAATATTTAGAATCAGTTTGTCAATATCAACAAGGTAACTTCCTGGGATTTTGATATGGATTGCATTGAATATACAGTTGACTCTTGAACAACAAAGGTTTGAACTGCTTGGGTCCACTTATGTGCAGATTTTTTTTCAATAAATAAGTAGTATGATACATGATCCATAGTTCGTTTAATTAATCTACAGATGCAGAACCACTGATATGGAGGACCAACTGTAAAGTTACACACGGATTTTTGACTGTGTGGAGGGTTGGAGTCCCTAACCCTTGCATTGTTCAAGGATCAAATGTATAGATCAGGTTGGGAAGGACACAATATTAAATATTTCTGTGAACCTGGGTTATCTCTCCATTTATAAAAATTTCTTTCATCCATGTTTTATAGATTTTCTTATATAGATATTGTACTTATTTTGATGGATTTATACCTAAGTATTTCTTTTTTTATGTCCTAATGTCAATAGCATTGTTTTTCATTTCAAATTCCACTTGTTCACTGCTGGTATACAGGAAAGCAATTTACTTTTGTATATTAAACTTATATCCTGCAACCTTCCTTATAACTGCCTATGAGTTCCAAGAGGGATTTTTGGGTTTTTTTTTTTTGTTTTTGGTTGATTCTTTTGGATTTCCTACATAGATAATTATATCATCTGCACACAAAGTGTTTTATTTCTTCCTTCCCAATTTGTATGCTTTTATTTCCTTTTTTTTTTTTTGACTTACTGTATTAGTTAGGACTTCAAATATTATATTGAAAGCAATGGTGAAAGGGAACATCCTTGCCTGTTCCTGATCTTAGCAGGAAGGCTTTTAGTTTCTCACCATTGAGTATGATGTTAGCTGTAGGTTGTTTGCATAGATACATACAAAAAATATCTATAAAATATATTTTTTATCAACTTGAGGAAGTTCCATTAATTCACTGTTTGCTGAGAGTTTTAAATCATGAATACATGTTGGATTTCGTCAAATGCTTTTTCTGCATCTATTGATATAATCATGTGATTTTTCTTGTTTAGCCTGTTAATGTGATTGATTACATAAACTGATTTTTTTTTTTTTTTTTTTTGCAGTACGCGGGCCTCTCACTGTTGTGGCCTCTCCCGTTGCAGACCACAGGCTCCGGATGCGCAGGCTCAGCGGCCATGGCTCACGGGCCCAGCCGCTCCGCAGCATGTGGGATCTTCCCGGACCAGGGCACGAACCCGTGTCCCCTGCATCGGCAGGCGGACTCTCTACCACTGCACCACCAGTGAAGCCCCATAAACTGATTTTTGAATGTTGAATCAGACTCGTATACCTGGAATAAATCATAATGTTACATTATTTTGATTTCTATCATTTCCTTTTGATTCTTAAATTTTCCATTTCCCTTATATTATTCATCTGCTCTTGCATGTTTTTGACTTTTTCCCTTAGAGCCCTTAACATATTAATCTCCTCTTGGATAATTTCAACACCTGTGTCATATCTGAGGTTATGATTGTTTTGTTCTTCAAACTGTGATTTTCCTACCTTTTACATGCTTTGAAATTTTTGTCAAAAGCTGGACATGTAAAAGTAAATTTTCCTTTAGTTTAATGATTTATGTTAATATTGCTAGAAGTCAGACTGTGATTAAACTTTCCGTAGGTATAGGTGTCAGAGGCTTCAAATTTCTCCAGCATCCTTATTTTTAGCTCTTGCTTCGATTTGGGGCATTCCTTTGTGAAAGTCTCTTACTCACAGATCTTTCAGGTGTAATCTACTGATGTTATACTGGAGTCCATTTGGTATAGTGATAAGGTGTTGGGGAGGAAAAAGGTTCTATTCGATTCTAATTAAACCTCAGTCTTTTAGTGGATCTGTACCACAGGGATGTGATCTTCACAAGTGTTTCTCCACTAGAATAGCTTTATTACTCCTGACCTCTATTCCCTTTTCTGACTCCAGTATTCCCAATCTATTTTCTTGAAACCCTGGCCCCTCTCAATGATGTTATTTTTCCTCCTTACAAAGGTATTAAGGGTGGATGGGACCTGAGAGGGAAGATTACCAACTGATGAGCCTCTGGTAGTCTTTCCCTCTAGATAATAGTCCTTTTGTGATGTTATAGAGAACACTATTTCACATTGGCTTCTCTTTCCTTTCCCTTCCATGGGGGATCTTACTCAGATCCTCATAGTAAGAACCTGGTGGGGTTCCCAGTAGAAGCCCAGGAAAGTGTGGGTCTCTTCCAAGACTGCAGTTCAAAGGGTCTCTTGCTTTAAGCTAGTGGACACAACCTCCAGCAATTAATCAGTTAAATGATCCCACCACTTTATGGCTTCTGCTGCAGCTAGGCAGATCTCTACTGTCTTTCTCTCTGCATGAACCTATCTCTTCAGATTTTACGGTGGCTATTAGTCTTGCAACCTCACTTTTCTAATAGGTACAAGAAAAGTTGTTGATTTTTCAGTCCAGCTTTTTCTTGTTGTAAGAGAAGTTACAGTCTCTGAGATCCTTGCATATTGGAGTTAAATTAAACCATAAGTCTCTCTAATTTTTAAAGATTTTACAGAAGCAGATATCTCAACTTCCATTTAATTTTGTTCCAGTAGACTAAAGATAGCTTTAAAAATTATGACAAATGTTCCTTTCACTTCCACAAATTCTGTGAGTCTATGAGAAGGTTAGCTATGGCATTTCTTGCTAACTGATGATCAAGGCTTGATATTACTATAAAATTCATTGCAGGGTGCTACATTTCAAGAACTGTCCCATGACCTTCCCATTCAGGTGTTCTCAGTGGAATGCAAAAGCAAAAATTTGGCTTCTCTCCACTAACTCAATTAAGATCCCTTCTAGCTCATCAAGCTGAACAAAAAAGTACGTTGAGGGCATGTGACCGTGGAAAATAAGAGGACATGACACAAAAGACTTGGGCCAGGAAATTTTATGTTGAAATCTGAGTGTGAGGTATCTCAGTACATGAAATTTCTAAATACGTAGGTCATTAATGCAAATATGAAAGGGCTTTATGATTTCTAGATTTTCCAACTTATTCTATTGATCGTTTCTTTAGGATTTTTTTTTAGATAGATGTTTTTGGAAAAAAGCCATTACAACATTGGCATATCTGAGAACTCTAGTCTCTTTCAAGGTAAGCATTAGTAATATATCTCTCCCACAAAGATTCAGCTGAAAAATACTTCTTAAAATTACTTTATTCAAAAATAATTATATATATACCAACAATTTGTACATGTTTTACCCTTTAGTAAATGTCGTAAAGGATATGCGTATCAAGTAACCTCAGATACTTTTATGTTCTAATATTAAAGCCAGTAAACAAAATAATCATGTTTTGATTTTAAGATTAAAATGATTTTGTCCTATAGCATGTAAAGGAAAATATAACTCATCTTCTTTAATATACATTTCCATTTTAATAATCTATATTTTCACTTTGTCATGAACAATCCCTTGTCATTTGCTTCTTTAGAATGGTTATAAATTAAAAAATTCAAAACCTTCGTGTTAACACTCTTTTACTTAAGTAACTATTTCATATGTTTAGTGGGATACTTCAACTGGTTTTTTACTGTAAGACACACTGCTGGCAAACGGGTCTTACGCTTTCCCAGGTTTAGGTAATAAGCACAAATATGTCTCACAAATAAATGGGAGATTAGGTATATAGAATGTTCTATGAATAACAAACACGCATAAAGAGAGGATCTAATCATCATTTGATTATTTAATCTCTTCAGCCCTAGGGGAGGGTGGGCTGAAATTTAACCATTTCTCCCCCAAGTACAAAGAACCACATGAAAGACTTGAGATGCTTCTAACATACTCTTTTGGGTTTAAAATAACAAAGACTAGGGCTTCCCTGGTGGCGCAGTGGTTGTGAGTCCACCTGCCGATGCAGGGGACACGGGTTCGTGTCCTGGTCCGAGAAGATCCTACATGCCGCGGAGCGGCTGGGCCCGTGAGCCATGGCCGCTGAGCCTGTGCGTCTGGAGCCTGTGCTCCGCAATGGGAGAGGCCACAACAGTGAGAGGCCCGCGTACGGCAAAAAAAAAAAAAATAATAACAAAGACTAAGAATCTGTTTATATTTAATCATTAAATATATAAAGGTTATAGACAAGCATCTTATTATAAATAAAACATGGTTTAGGGCAAAAGCTTTAAGAAAATTAAAGGAATTTTTGCTTAATAATTACAGCTCATAAAAACTATCATACCATATATCCAAAAAGGTCTAGTTTTAGGTAGATTGAACTGAGACATCTGGAAATTAGGTTATTTTACTATTATAATAAGAACACCACCACCACAACAACCAGCAGGTACCATGATTTGAAAAGAAAACTGTATTTGTTTTGATTCAATTGGTCTAAATTTAGCAGATAATTATTGAGCAGAGTTTTAGGAGAATTATATAAGATAGTTTATAATAGTAACCAATAATGGGGACAACTCAGAAACTGAGAAATAATAATTGCCTTTCGTGAGCAAAACAAAAATATACTGGATCTCATCGGCAAAGTCAAGAGACAGAAATGATCTTAGGCCAAAAATAGAGTGAAATCTGATCAAATATACTAACATATCTAAAGGAAAAATGTGTAGTCAAGGATAGAGAATTTGTTGATTATTGTCAGGGCTGAGGAACAAGAAGAGGGGTACATTTTATTGGGTCTCCAGCTTTGTCCTGACACATGTATATTCTGGCTCAAGAACATGAGTACCTACATGGTTCTCTCAGTGTGTATATCTTTATGGAGTTAGCTGTATGGAGATGGATTTATCAGGCTATGAAGTTATCCATTGACCTCCACTTTTCTGCCATGTCATATTCATCTAGCAACATCCTGAATCTAATTTGCTGTCCCCTACAATATGTCTACAAGAAAAGAATATGCTTATCAGCCGAAGGAAGCTTATTCAAGATGGCCATATTTCCCATTGTAAGAGATGATACACTGGCTTTCTCATGTTCGTATATCAGTCTGAGTGTTAACAAAGAAGTGATCTTGTGCTGAAGCATCAGACCTCTAAGCTTTCAAGTTTGAGGGTTAGCTTTGCATTGACGTATTCACTGAGGTAATACCATGCTGTGGAAACTAGATGCTCTCTATGGATGACACCCAAGCCCCAAATAAGGTCCTTCTCTATAAGCTTCAACAATTCTATTGGTCAGCTTTTGAAATGTATCCTTGATACTACCACTCTTTATCACCTTAGTACAAAGAATCATCAATTCTCATCTAGAGCAATAGCCCCTAGATCTGGTCTCTACAGTCTGTTTCCCACATAGCACACAGCCAAAGTAATTCTTTAAAATGTAAGACAATAAAATTCTTATGAGAGAAAAGTCAACCCCTTTTTACATCTAGACGCTGCAGCCCTGCTCCCTAACAACCGATCTCATCTCATCTCTCCATTCTTGCCCACGCTGTTTCAGCCACTCCAATCTCCTCGCATCCTGGAATTCTCTCTTCCCCAGATTTCTTCCTTATTCTCTTCAGATCTCTATTCAAAGGTCGCCTCATCTGAGAGGACTTATTAGATGACATCCCATTTCATATAGGATTCCTTCCAAACCTGTCATTCTCTCTACATAGCCCTTGTCCTGCCTCGCTTTTATGCAGAGACTTAGCACTACCCAGCACATCATGTGTTTATTTGTGAACTGAAGGTATCAGTTCCATGACAGCGGGGATGAGTTTTCGCTCACTAGTGCCTGGAATAGGGCTTGATGCATAGATGGTACCCAGTACATTTGTTAAATCAACAGTTGCAAGAGAAATGTGTAATAACAAAGGCTATTAGATTAGCTTCCAGGAATCTAGTCCTGCCTTTGCCCTCAATTAGACTTCTGTGTGATATTTGACAAGTCACTGGCTCCCTATCTTCAGCTTCTTTATCTATAAAATGCAACTAATAATAGCTCTGTGGGTCAAATACTACATGTGAAAGGGTTTTACATAATAAAACCCTGAAAAATTATGAGAGATTTGGACAAACAAGATATCCAGGCTTACAGACAGGATAAGCGGCAAAGTTTAGTGAGAAGCACACTGAATCCTGAGTGTGAAATGCTGACTAAGTCCCAGCTCTCCCACTGACCAGCTCTGTGACTTTGGGTCGCCACCCTTTTAAACCTCATATCCCTGATGAAAGAAAAAACTCCTTTTCTCAATCAGATTTTTTCAGTCATTTTAAAGAAGTTGTACCTTAGTCATCAGGGAAAGCATCAGTGACTAAGGATTTTTTAATTAACTGCTTCTCCGTAATTTTTCAATCAACAAGTTATTCACTGAGCATCCACACGTGCCAGGCTCTTTCCTAGGCGTTTGGGATAAATCAGGGTATAAATCAGACACATATCCTCATGGAGCTTACCTTCCACTGTGGAGAGACAGGTAAGAAACAATAAACATAAGTAAATGAAGTAGTATTTTGGAAGGTGATGTGTATTATACGGACAAAATAGCATAGTAAGGAACTGGGGATTGGAAATGTGGAAGGGGAAGGGGATGAGTTTGCAATTAAATAAGAGGCCATGACATCTGAGCACGCACTGCCATTGAAAGACTTTCTCTCCTCCTCCTTCCGCTTTTATTTTTTTTGCTCAAAAATTTGATACTATAAATATATTTTGCTTAAAATTATAGAAAATATGTACTCCCACTGAAGTAGCAGATTATAATAATAAACCTTTGAAGAAATATTATTGTAAAAACCTTTGAAATTAATCTTTCCATGCAGAAATCTGTAAGCTTCTTACAAAATGCAGTTGATCTCATAAGGTTTCTTAATACTGATTTCTTTAAAAGAAGCAAAATTCTCATTGCAAATGAAATAAATAGTAATATCTTTAAAACTCATACATATTCTTTAGTCCACTTATTTTGAAACTCATGAATTTTAGTGTTAACTTTTCTATTCTGGAAACTGCTAAAGCAAGGTGGTGAGTGGAGGAAAGGTAGAAAGGCAGAGGCTTTTTTTATGTATGTAAGACAATGTCCCATCATTTGGCTTTTGCCTTCCTAGGAAGGCTGCGTGCACAATGACCAGGCAACCATGCCTCGTAGGATCAGGAAAATGGCAAAAGGGATGTTAGGCTTCCAGAGAACAACCATGTAGAGTCTGAAATGGCTTTCTAGGCAAACGCAATCAATTGATCCCCTCCATCAGCCCTCTGGATTGCAGTGTGTGACTAGAGAAGCCACCAGAGGAAGACCTGTTGAAGTGGGCACTCTAAGAGGGAGAGAGTTGGAATTAGTTTATGGGTTATATTTAATGACCTTGGTGAACTGCTCATCACAGAACTGAGACATACGAAGCAGTCATTGTTTTAGCACAGATACTCACCATGTTAGAAATTTTTAATGCCCCAATAAAGACCTAAATTTTAGGGCATGACTAATAAAGAAAAAGTCCAAAATGACAGAATAGTCATTTTTAGCCTAAAATCGTAAACTGAAGAACCACATCATTATTTGGGTTCCTATCTGGTTACAGCAGCCCTCCTCCCTGAGTATAAAAAACCTGTATATCCACCTGCAACCTGGAGTAGAACATTGGTGTCTATTTGTCAGTGCTTCTGGAGTTCTTGGAAGTGACAAAATGTGACACAAATGCTATTATTTATAGTCTGTCCCTGTTCAATGAAAAGAATCCATGGGCTGCTGTTGCCAAGAGCAGCATTAGTTACCCAGCCTGACAATTTCATTTCAGGGTTCTCATTGGTTGAGACTGAACAGAGTTCTTTAGGCAATGAAAATCATAGACCTCTCTTATGACTAGCGAAGCTTCTTTCAGACCCAAGTTGCCTCTGGTTTCTAGTAGTGTTTGCACTGCACACATTCTCACAGGGTTTGACATGACAACCAAAGCCATTCTGTCAGGGAATAGATTATAGGTGTGGCCAGCCACCACCTCTAGTCTCAAACCCAATTCATTTGCCTTTTTCACTTCTATCAACTTTTTTTTCCCCTAAGATTTATTTCTGTTGTTATATGGATATGAATTCCAATAGGTCAGGTCCCTGCCTGCCTTGTGTCTCCTATTTGGTCCTTTACTTGATCTGAAACAATGTATCAAGTAAGGGAAAGGCAGATAAGGAGTGAGGGAGAGAGAACAAAAATATAAAAATGTAGAACAAAAACATTCTAACTGAATTAAACAATTATTGAATACCTACTATGTTCCGGACTCAATATTAGACATGGTATATATTCATAAATAATTAAGAGCTTAGTTTTTTTAAGTAAATACATATAAATACCTTTACAGAAATATAAATAAAGTTCTATGGCATATGAGAAAAGAAATATAACACATTATTTGCAATGATAAGCAAAAGCATTATTCACTCAGCCATTCACTTCTTCGTTTATTTTGCATTTGTAAAGCACCTCCTATATACACTCAAGGAATATCAAAATAAACAAGACAGTCCCACCACTTGAAAGTTGTATAAGTAGCTTCTCAAAATTCAGTGTGATCAGAATCCCCTAAAGAGTGTGTTAAAATACAGATTGCTGGGTCACAACTCCAGGTATTTTTTTGATTCAGTAGGGCTCAGATTGGGCCTGAGAGTCAGCATTTCTACCTTGTTCTTGGGTGCTGCTATTACTGTGATCTCAGGATTATACCTGGAGAACTACGAGGCTAGAGCAGTGCTTCTCAAATTTAGTGTCCATGAATCCCCTTGAGTTCTTGTTAAGAACATTTAGTAGGACTGATGCAGGGCCCCAGATTCTGTAATATTCCATGTACTTCACTTTGAGTAGTGAGGGTTTAGTAGGTGGACAGAAACTTGTAAGGAAATACGCACAGAAGACACTATGAAATAAACAGTAATTAAGACAAACCTTGAAGAAGGGATGGGGTTTTTGCAGGGGGCCTGTGAGAGTGTGCAGACAGAACAGGTTCAGGGCAGGCTGGGGGTGTGAGAGAGGGAAAGGGACAATAGATTTTGATCAGAAATGGAAGTGTGAGGTGGTATGATTTGGGACTGCAATAACTTCCAGTAATGAGGAAGTCCAGGACATGGTTATATGGGTCAGTAACTGGAACAGAGCAGAAATGGGAGCTCCTTGAGTTAAGGAAGCCAAGGAAATGTGAGACTACATTATAGGAAGGACATCAAAAGGATACTGAAGTTCCCAAAGAGTTGGCAGAAGTAAAGAAGAAAATGGAGCCAAGTTACCGAGGAGAAGCTCCTAAAGTCAGTGCATTGTCATGAAGTTCAGTAAATCACTTTGATGGAAGAGGTTTCAGAAGACATGAAATTAATGAGTGATGGTGGGTAAACAATGATCTGAAAACAGCAGTGTTGAACGTGAAATATGTTAGGTCCATCCCTTGGCCCTCTGAATAAAAAGGCTTTGCTTCTACTGAAGAACAATGGGTAATATGGGTATTTGCAGAGAAAGAACAGCTTTCAGTTGAGACGAGCTAGCAGAGGAGTACAAGGAACAAAAGGTCAAGGTGGTGGCAAGCCAAAATACCACACTGGAAAAAATGTCACATGGGTAGTGGAAATGGGAAAAAAGGCTGAATTAATTTGGATAGAGTTGAGAGAATGTGGAAGAGGATTCTATTTATGTCACCAAATTTCATAACAGAAATTAGGGAATGAGGGATTTGTGAATTATTAACAGCAATGGGGGAGCAAAAGTAGTGATTCAAAATAAACAACAACAGTTAGAAAACAATTAAACTAAGGACAAAAGTCATCCCTACATAGAATCTACTGAGAGTTAATTAAGGTATGACCATAAAAAAATAATGTTATAGAAATCAAGATCCTACTCATCTCCACCAGTGTCCAGCTATTTTAACCTGGGCAGATTACACAGCCTCTCTGTGCCTCAATGTCTTCATCTATAGAATAAGGATAAGAGCTATCGCCTATACAACACTTACTATGTGCCAGTCGCTGTCTTTAAGTCCTTTGTACAATTAACTCATTTAATTCTCAAAGCCACTCACTCAGGTAGGTGGTCTATCAATCATGCATGAGAAAACAAACACAGAGATTAAGTTAGGAGATCTAACAACTGGCAGAGAATTTGAACCAAGGCACCCTGGCCACAAAAACCAGTCTCTTAAACATTATACTACTTCTCTTGGTTAGTAATAGATAATACTAGTAAATACCTCTTAAAGTGATTTGAGAATTAAATGTGTAAAGTGCCTAGAACAGTTTCTGACACATAATAAGAATTCAAAAAATACTAGATATTTAGTGGCTTATGTCTCATCCTCATTTTCTAAAAATACAGGATCAGAAGTTGAGATCCTAGAAAATTAGTAATCGTGGTTTCTGTAGTTATCTAGTTAATAATAAAAAAGTGCTAATTAAAACCATATGTCATCTACTAAATTAGCAAAATTTAAAAATAATATCTAAAACTGGAACTCTTAGGCAAAATTTATTGGCATACCCTTTTAATGAACAATGTTTTCCAGAAACTTGAAAAAGTATATACACTTTTATTTGCTAACCCTCTTACTTCTTAGCTGGCAGCATATTCTGGGGGAAACAGAAAAGACTTTAGATCAGGTCGTCCTGGTTTCAAATTCTGACTCAGGTAAAAATGAAAATACAAAGAGTTCCTTCCACATACTAGTTAAGTCATCTTGGTTCAGCTAGTCATTTCTCTGAGCATCATTTTCTCATCTGCAAACTGGGCATATTACATAGCTAAGAAAAAACAGATTACATGAGATAACAAGGGTAAATTACAGAGCAATTTGTATAGATTGAACATGTATTAGTTGCTTTCCTTAAATATTTGGTTCATGAAATGAACCCAAGAAAATAACTCAAAAAAAGTGGCTATATACTATTTTTAACTTATAATATCCAATCTAAATATTCAATAAGGGAAATAAATGTATTAATTTGCATTGATATGATGAAATCCTTATGCATTTATCATAAATACAAAATATATGACAAATGGAAAGGTCTTATGTAATTTATGTAATAGAATATTGAAATTATTTTATGATTACAATTTATATATAAAAATTATGGAGCCAGAAGATGACATGGAAAACAACTGTTTTACTAGATTTGTTTTTTTGGCTTCTACTATTGTTGAGAACACGTCATTTCTCTAATAATTTTTGATATCATTAATATCAAGTCACAAAAGCTTTTATCTGAATATTTCATCTGAGAATGAATATTTCATCTAAAGTGCTCTGACATTTATGTTTCGACCTGAGCTTCAAAGATCTTTCTTTAACTTGCACTTAATTCATATGGTGCTAGAAGATCTGATATAGCAAAAACCAGTACTTAAAAACTTTGAATTTTTAAACTTCTTATCATATATTCATTTAATAAATATTTACTGAACATTATTGAATAATTTTGTAGTTTCCAATAAGCTTGGACTATTTAAGCCTTTGTCATTTCCTTTTTTCTATTCCTCCTTGTCACCCCAACAAACAATATCTATCAGTTTATTTAAATATTTGCTAACTTACAAAACTCCTTTAAAATCTGCTTAGCAACTCAGATAAACTAGATAGCAATACTAAGACGTATTTTTAAATAAAATCCAGAAGTTATATATTTTGTCAGTTCTTAATTTTTGATATGTGGCTGTCATAATTTCTCTCACAAAATGCCCCAATTTTACTTTTGCAGAGCAAAGCTTGAACTAGTTTTTAAAAAACTGTTTTGTGACATTTTTAGCTTTTTCAGGAATATTCTATATTCCCAAGAAGCAAAGATACACAGAGCTTCTATGAAAGAGAGAAGGAAGAAGGGGGAGAAAAGTAGAGAGGGAAAATATTCAAGATTTAGAGGTAAAACTGTATATACATTTTATGTAGGAAGATAAGGTGGGTCCTCAAATGTCAGATAGAAGGGCAAGTAGTGCTTTCATAGACAAGCCTTTCACTCAGTGAAGACATGATTCAACATAAGATTCTATAAAGTGTGCCACATTCACACCAGTGCTAATGTGAAGAGAAGTCATCCAGTGAGATCTCTTCACTAAGCTTGAAATATTCATTAAAACCACATCAGCCTCTACAGGATACTAAAAAATAGCTTATGCAGGTCCATAGATATATCACATTAGATTGAGATGCTGACTTTTGATTGCTCATAATTTAGTTGGAAAATCCTGTCAAGAAGAAAGTTTTTCATTCATTGCCTGAGATAAAAGTGTTCACAAGAAAAATAAAATGGAAACATACATCTTATTAGCACTTTTTACTTAGGGGAGGTTGCAATGAAAAAAGTTGGAAGAAAGTGAGTTTTCCCATGGAAATCTTCAATAAATTATTTAGGTAGTTAAGAAGTAAATGACACTACTAAGTTCAAGCACAGAAATGGAAACACTGAGTCAGAAAAGGAAAAGAAAAGCTAATGCTAAATTTCAAATAAAATATCTAAAGCCTGATATTTTTAAGGAAGCTCTAAAAATTGACCACCTTGATGAAATGTCAGGATATGACTGGGGGATAAGTTAAATACAATCAACATGGGGGATAAGTTAAATACAATCAACAATCTTAAGACATGACACACTTAACTTTAGAGGCAAAAGTCTCTATTGCAGTGTTACCCCTGTCATAAATTTGTACGTATTCTATTATTTATTTCAATCTATATCACCATCTGTAAAAAAAGCTTACATTAAAAATCTACTCTAGGGCTTCCCTGGTGGCGCAGTGGTTGAGAGTCCACCTGCCAACGCAGGGGACACGGGTTCAAGCCCTGGTCCGGGAAGATGCCATATGCCGCCGAGCAACTAAGCCCGTGCACCACAACTACTGAGCTTGCGCTCTAGAGCCCGCGAGCCACAACTACTGAGCCTGCATGCCACAACTACTGAAGTCCGTGCGCCTAGGGCCTATGCTCTTCAGCAAGAGAAGCCACCGCAATGAGAAGCCCATGAACCGCAACGAAGAGTAGCCCCCACTCGCCACAACTAGAGAAAGCCCGTGTGCAGCAATGAAGACCCAATGCAGCCGAAAGTATATAAATTTTTTTTAAAAAAAATCTACTCTAGGTAACCATGTGGCTGATTAAATTATCACACTAGCTTCCAATTTCGTACTTCTTTTTCTTTTTAAATTTATTTATTTTTGACTGTGTTGGGTCTTCGTTGTTGTGTGCGGGCTTTCTCTAGTTGTGGCGAGTGGGGGTCTACTTCGTTGCTGTGCGCAGGCTTCTCATTGTGGTGGCTTCTCCTGTTGCGGAGCATGGGTTCCAGGCATGCGGGCACCAGTAGTTGTGGCTCGTGGGCTCAGCAGCCGTGGCTAGCGGGCTCCAGCGTGCAGCCTCAGCAGCTGTGGCGCACAAGCCTAGCTGCTCCGCGGCATGTGGGATCCTCCTGGACCAGGGCTTGAATCCGTGTCCCCTGCATTGGCAGGCGGACTCCCAACCACTGCGCCACCAGGGAAGCCCCCAATTTTGTACTTCTTGACTCAAAATGCTTTATCCGTCTTATTATTATAATGCTGGTATTGCCCTCAATTATGAGACAGCTGCACGAGTTCATGGAAAGTGTGAATGGGTGCTGTTCAACTTGAGAAATCAAGTTTGCTCTCTTGAAACAAAAGAAAAAGATGCGAGAAATTTAAAAGTGGCAAGGAGATTTTCAGCCCTCATAATTCTTCTTCTAAGCTTAATTATTTCACTCTGAACTTGAAAGAGTCTAATTCATAATAAAAAGAGTCAAATGTAAGTGAAGATTGGAAGGCAAACGATAAGAATAGAGTGACAACTCTCTCCGTCTAAATTATCCCCCAAATATTATGGCTTAAGGTAAAACAGAAATGTTAATAACTGTCATTTCCCAAAACCTGACAAACCAAAAAGTACACACCACCCCATGTCCATGTCTCATCCTATTTTAAATGGAACAAAGTGACTTTCAGAGGCTGGGAAGTGCATAATTACATAGGCTGGAGTCTTTGGACTTTGATCATAATTATAGTGCTTTATCCATCCATCACTTGTTGCTTGAGGAGTATTCCTTGGTGAGTTCTTTAAAGGAGATAGAAACCCTGTCAGGACAAATTTGAGCTACAAAACAGCTAATCAAAAACTTGGCTCTCTTGACTTGAAACAGATTGAAAATTGCCACTTTAATCTCACAATCCACTCGGCTTTTAAGTAAAGTGAGAACATGAAGTCTGTCTTTGGAAAGGCATGTGGTCTCTGCTGTTCATACCACTGGGGGTACCTTTTTACGAGCTTCAACTGGGACATTGGGTCCAAGTTTGTCTCGCTCTCTCAAAATTGGGTGTGCATACAAACCAATCATCTGGTGTGCTTGATAAAAATGCTGCTTTTGCATTCCTTGCCCTCACCCTCAATTTCTCAGAGGGAGGCATCAGTGTAATTTAAACCTAAAATTAACTGGGAAGCGTATACCACCAGAAGGCCTGCAGCTGTTTTTTCCCAAGAGTGGTCTGAGACGTTCATGAATCAGAATTGTTTGTTTTTGTTAACAATGCAATTCCGAAGCTCCACCTGGACTTATCAAGTCATAGTCTCAGGGTATCGATGTAACAGCTCTCTGAATTCCTGACAGCATCAGAAGTGAATGTGTATATTACTATATTTTCCTGAATCTGAATTTGGGCATCACAGTTTCAGTTACCTCCTAAGAGTCAAATGTATTTCACTATGAAGCATTTTGAGAAACCTCAACAGATGCTACTAACCAAAGTCACCCTTCAAACTTGCTGCCTTCAGAGGGGTGCTTTGTACTTGCAGTCCCCAGCCTGCACGGCCAGGGCCTTCTACCCTTCCTTGCACCTCACTGTAGTATTTCTTCTTCTTTTTTTTTTAACATCTTTATTGGAGTATAATTGCTTTACAATGGTGTGTTAGTTTCTGCTTTATAACAAAGTGAATCAGCTATACATATACATATATCCCCATATTTCCTCCCTCTTGCGTCTCCCTCCCACCCTCCCTATCCCACCCCTCTAGGTGGTCACAAAGCACCTAGCTGATCTCCCTGTGCTATGCAGCTGCTTCCCACTAGCTATCTAGTTTACATTTGGTAGTGTATATATGTCCATGCCACTCTCTCACTTTGTCCCAGCTTACCCTTCCCCCTCCCCGTGTCCTCAAGTGCATTCTATAGTAGGACTGCGTCTTTATTCTCGTCTTGCCTGTAGGTCCTGCATGACCTTTTTTTTTTTTGATTCCATATATATGTGTTAGCATACGATATTTGTTTCTCTCTTTCTGACTTACTTCACTCTGTATGACAGACTCTAGGTCCATCCACTTCACTACAAATTACTCAGTTTCATTTCTTTTTATGGCTAAGTAATATTCCATTGTATATATGTGCCACATCTTCTTTATCCATTCATCTGTCGATGGACACTTAGGTTGCTTCCATGTCCTGGCTCTTGTAAATAGACTTGCAATGAACATCGTGGTACATGACTCTTCTTGAATTATGGTTTTCTCAGGGTATATGCCCAGTAGTGGGATTACTGGGTCATATGGTGCTTCTATTTTTAGTTTTTTAAGGAACCTCCATAATGTTCTCCACAGTGGCTGTATCAATTTACATTCCCACCAGCAGTGCAAGAGGCTTCCCTTTTCTCCACACCCTCTCCAGCATTTATTGTTTGTAGACTTTTTGATGATGGCCATTCTGACTGGTGTGAGGTGATATCTCATTGCAGTTTTTGTTTGTTTGTTTGTTTGTTTTTTTGCGGTACGCAGGCCTCTCACTGTTGTGGCCTCTCCCGTTGCAGAGCACACGCTCCAGACGCACAGGCTCAGCGGCCATGGCTCACAGGCCCAGCCGCTCCACAGCATGTGGGATCTTCCCAGACTGGGGCACGAACCCGCATCCCCTGCACTGGCAGGTGGATTCCCAACCACTGTGCCACCAGGGAAGCCCCCTCATTGTAGTTTTGATTTGCATTTCTCTAATAACTAATGATGTTGAGCATTCTTTCATGTGTTTGTTGGCAATCTATACCTAGGAATAAACCTAGCTAAGGAGACAAAAGACCTGTATGCAGAAAATTATAAGACACTGATGAAAGAAGTTAAAGATGATACAAATAGATGGAGAGATATACCATGTTCTTGGATTAGAAGGATCAACATTGTGAAAATGACTATACTACCCAAAGCAATCTACAGATTCAATGCAATCCCTATCAAACTACCACTGGCATTTTTCACAGAACTAGAACAAAAAATTTCACAGTGTGTATGGAAACACAAAAGACCCTGAATAGCCAAAGCCATCTTGAGAAAGAAAAACGGAGCTGGAGGAATCAGGCTCCCTGACTTCAGACTATACTACAAAGCTACAGTAATCAAGGCAGTATGGTGCTGGCACAAAAACAGAAATATAGATCAATGGAACAGGATAGAAAGCCCAGAGATAAACCCACGCACATATGGTCACATTATCTTCGATAAAGGAGGCAAGAATGTACAATGGAGAAAAGACAGCCTCTTTAATAAGTGGTGCTGGGAAAACTGGATAGCTACATGTAAAAGAATGAAATTAGAACACTCTCTAACACCACGCACAAAAATAAACTCAAAATGGATTAAAGACCTAAATGTAAGGCCAGACACTATCAAACTCTTAGAGGAAAACATAGGCAGAACACTCTATGACATAAATTATAGCAAGATCCTTTTTGACCCACTTCCTAGAGAAATGAAAATAAAAACAAAAATAAACAAATGGGACCTAATGTAACTTAAAAGCTTTTGCACAGCAAAGGAAACCATAAACAAGATGAAAAGACAACCCTCAGAATGGGAGAAAATATTTGCAAATGAAGCTACTGACAAAGGATTAATCTCCAAAATTTACAAACAGCTGGTGCAGCTCAATATCAAAAAAACAAAGAATCCAATCCAAAAATGTGCAGAAGACCTAAATAGACATTTCACTGTAGTATTTCTATGTGTGAAGTTCTTCTTTGGATTCCCTGAGGTCTAGGATGGTATCTTACTCATACCTTCTATCTTCCCCACTCAGCACCAAGAAAATAAATAAGCTCATGGAATACTTTAGTTAAACAAACAAATCAAAACAAAGTTTTAGTTTCCATACCTACAATTTGAGGATAAAAATCCGTTATGTGGTGAATTCATTTCCTATTGCTGCTGTAACGAGTTACCACAAACTTGTGGCTTAAACCAACCCAGATGTATCATCTCACAGTTCTACAGGTTGGAAGCCTGATACAGATCTCACCGGGCTGAAATCAAGGTGTTGGCAGGACTGTGTTCCTCCTGGTGGCTGTAAAGGAAAATGTGCTTCCTTGCCTTTTCCACCTTCGAGAGACAGCCAGCCTTCCTTGGATCCTGATTCTCTTCTATGTTCAAAATCTGTTGAATCTTTTCTCACCTCACATCACTTTTATTCTTTCTCTACCTCCCACTTCCACTTGAGGACTCTTGCGATTACATTGGGCTCCACATGGACAGTCCAAGATAATCTACCTATTTTAAGGTTGGGTGATTAGCAGCTTTAATTCCATCTGCAACCTAATACCCCTTTGCTGTGTAAGTTAACATATTCTCAGGTTTTGAGCATTAGGACGTGGCTATCTCTGGAGGCCATTATTTTGCTTACCATACCTGCCACAGTGGATCAGCTACGTAATGTGTTGAATAGCACTTTGTTAATCATAAAGTTCTATACAGATCTAATAAAATGTTATGTTCTCTGGTAGAAATAGCACTGAACAGGGAAGAGACTTGAATTCTAGACTTGGTTCTGCTACTATTTTTGTGTGTGTGATTTTGGGCTAATCACTTAACCTCTCTAAGGTTTTAGATTTCTCAATTCTAAAGCAGAAGAATTGGGACAAGTCAAGATCATGTCAAGACTCATAATCATCTTTGTGCTTAATTGAAAGATGATATAGAGCAAAATGGAACTTCAGGTTTGCCTCCATGAGGACACAATTGTCGCTGGGAAGGAATCTCCAGTTCACTGTTGTGCCATACCCACAAGAGTAGAGCTGAGCAATACCCTAAGGGGATGCATTTCAGACTCTGGTTGGGTTAATATTTAATTCTCAATGTCTTAGTTGTGAACAGTTGGCCAGAAGTTGTTATCCCTACTTATCTCATGAAGAAACTTTGATTTAGATAGCTTAAGTGATTTTATGAAGGTCACATAATCAATGAGTGGTGGAGTTAAGACTATTGGATAATAGTCTTTTGACAAGTCCTATGTGCCCTCAGCTGACACACTTCCCTGCCTCTCTGCCATTTAAATGCACTCACAGCTCAGGAGCAGCATACAGAATTATAATACATCATACTTTTGGCTAACTCTACAGTGGGTCATGAAGGTCTTTTGACATGTATTCTTGTGGAAATTATAAGGGCTGGAGGCAGATTTTTCTTGACTACAACTGGTGGCTACATTAGTCCCTGCTGATAAACTGTACCTTTGTATTTCTTTATGAACCAGCTCTTGCTGTCCTCTGCCTTGCTTCATTTCAAGTACTGACATAACAACCTACACAGACTGCAGCATGTCAGCTCATTCCTTTCAGTCAGACAAAGAAACTTAGTGATTCTGGAGCTAGCTAAAATTAATGGATTAGCCTTATTAAAAACTGGCCTGCTCACTGAAATGGATGGATACATCCTTAATTGGCATCAGCAATTATATTATTAAATGTTATATCAATTTTTGAAGTTTCCGTGTGCACATAAACAACACTATGGGCACATTTTTCATGTGTTTTTCTACTGGGTATGACCTTGGGAGGAAAAAGAGCATTTGAAAAAAAAGCAGTTGGAGATAGTTTAATAAAGGAACTATTGATCAAGGGAGAAGAGATATGGTATGGCTTTTTGGAGTTAGCAGTGGCTAGAAATGCTCGAAGGAAGCACCACTCCTATGCTCGAAAGAAAAGGAGAGAGCAGTTGCTCAAACTCAAGACGTCCGGAACTGTGGTTGAGAGCCCCTACAGGACCTGCAGCCTTTAGTAGAAAACGTAGCAGAACAGCAGGGAAACATATACCCCAAATTCACTCTCCTCCTGCCCTTCGATCTCCTACTAGAGGTGCCCACTGGTTGAACCCAAGAGGAAACCAGAGGAGAAAGGAACTGTCAATGCAATCTTCATAAGTCAGCTTCCTGGGATTCAGAACAAGAAGGATGTAGGGTGGATGTGGAGAAGCAAGTGGAAGACACTCAACACAGGACTACATCTGTCTTTATGCGATTGCATTTGACAAACAAAATGATCCATTGTAAGTTCGCTGTCACCCACTCCCCTCCTCCTCCTTTTGGGATATATTTAGAAAATACAGTTAATAAAGTTGACCTTTAAGCTAGTAAAGCATAAAATTCACAATCAATATGTAATTTACACAGGAAATACTTCTTACTCATCCATACAGTACTTTAACAGTTCAAGCTTCTTTTGAGTAGAGGGTGACTGAAAAAAATAACTCAAAATCATTTTACAAGTGGGTCAAGTAGTAATATGTTTTACTTTCTCTTATTTTTAGTCCTCAGCTATCACAGTGTTTCAAAATTTAATCTGGATTCCTTTTTATCATTTTAGCTGGTTTATTTTCAAAATGATATTTGGAGGAATTTAATCTGTCTTTTAGAATTACTTGGTTAAAGAGATTTATGTTAAAAACTAGGTGGCAATTCTAAAAACTAAAGGGTGCAAGAAGACCCAAATTATAACCCAAACCATAAATTAACAAAAGTTTAACTTGTAAAATGCTAAATTTTAGATTCATTTTGAATATTTACTAATAAAAAGTAAACAGAACTCACTGTTATGGTTTTAATCTATAAGGAAACTGTATCTTACCCTTTGGCTCTTATTTATTGATTTTGCATAATTTCATCTATTTTTGTTAAAATTAAGTTAGCAATAAAATGACAAAACTTGTGATTTGTCCACCTTCTCTTTTTCTTGTAATGGTCAATAGCATCAAAGGGGAAATCTAAGCTCTATAGCTTAAGTACTGTTTTGATTTTCAGAAAAGTTTTTGTAAAGACTAGAGTAAATTAGCATCCACATCAGAGCACAACTAAATACATAATGTGTCAATATGTTCAGGTGCAAAGGAAAAAATAACAGAGGGTGAAATCTCTATTTTAACTGAGAGAATGATTACCATCATACTTTGAAATGTATATTAAAATTGGCTTTTGAGGAATGGCATTAACATTTAGCAGTAAATGATAATAACAGCTCTCATTTATTCTATTTTCCGATAAAAAGAAATTTATGCATTAAGGTAGCTTAGAGTTAAAAATAACAAGAAATCCTGTTCTTTCCTTTTTTGAAAATTCTCTTTTACAGTTTCTTTCTAAAGACAAGGTCAGGAAAAAGACAAATTTAACTATGTAGATGACTATGATTATGGAATGATTAAATTTGGTCTTACTTAAAATAGATTTTGTAAACTGAGAACTGCAAGGGTTGTCTGCTTAGAAAAAACAGCTCAAACTCATTCACTCCTTAGGTAGCAAAGAGAATATTGTTTGATTCTTGCTTCGACAATATATATTATTATAGATTTCTTATAGTGATATCCCATTTATTCATTCATTCATTCACTAAGTAGTCTAGAAATATCTGACAAAGCAGTTAAAATATATGAGGCAAATATATGTTATTAAATATATAAGTACTATAAAGTTAAATAAATAAGCATTACAGCTATATCTTACTCATTTTTGTATTTCCAGTGCCTTGCACAGAGTAGATGCTCGGCAGCAAATATTTTTCTTTCGTTTACTTGCGGATTAAGTTTTTATTACAAATGGAAAGTACATAATCTTGCCTAAAACAATTTACTTGGCAAATAAATATTCCCTGACCACCCTGCACCACCATCTCACAGCTCCCCAACATGCCCCCCCTTCCCCCAAAGTGACACTCACCATAATTAAAGTTCAGGGATTCAGCAAAATTTAAAGTATTTTTAAAGTACTATTATTATTTTAAATTTTACAATCTGACAAAAACTGAGGTGATATTTGCTCCATGAATTAGCCGGTTTCCGGGACACTCCGAAAAGCAATTTCCTCATGTATCTATATTTACAGGCTTCCCTCATCAATCACTAGGAATACCTCTGGACAGAGGTGTACATGATTGACATGTGGGTTGCTAGTCAATAGAAAAAAACTTCTGCCAGAGCTGAGATAGATCCATGTACCTACTTTAAAAAAGATGCCATCAAGGGAAGCGTTATACAGCAAATGTTTCACCACAATTACCCTCTTAGAAATAGTATTTCAAAGATTTTATTGAAGTAGAAAATTTTGAGGCTGGAAAAAATTTCAAGAACTAGAAAATCTTTAGTGTTTTGCTTTTTATCCACCCACTCCCCAACACCAACGAAATCTTATGTAAGAACGTGAACTCCAGAGCCATTCATTTTTGCTACTATTGTTCATGGCACACAGCAAGGCAGGAATCAAATCACCATTCACATTTCCCGTTTCAACCTGGAGGACCACAAACTTGCTTCCTCTCTCTCTTTCCTTTTTCTTCCTTTCTTTTCTTACTCTGTCCACCATTCCATTTACATTTCTCTCTTACTTTTCCTCTTCTGCTGTCTCACACAGCCCACCAAAAATCTCCCAGGAAAAGAAGCTACGTCTACATAGTCCACATTCATGTTTACAAGGTAACAAATCTTATTAATGAAAAAAGATCACACAGTTTCCTTAACTGCCTGAGCAATGTGACCGTGAGTCCTGGCCAGAGAGCCCACTGGACTGCTGGGATGAGGCTCTAATAGGCACCATGGTGAATGACAAGTTAACCCCTTTGGAACCACACCATTTTCAGCAATCAGAGGACCTCCCTCATTAGTCTCAGAAAGTAAAGTATGAAATTCCAACATCAAATCTCATACTGTTAAATTAACAACATCACACTGCTACATACGACTTGAATATCTCCCATAACTTTATGACTGGAAAAACACTGTTCAGATTTCATTTACCAGTTTAAAAATAGCAAACTCTAATTTGAAACACACACACACACACACACACACACACACACACACACACACACACATCGTGCATGCTCACTAATATTCCCTCTTAGTGCTAGGCAAACGTTCCTTCCTATAAACAGAAATAAAATTGAGTATAATTGTTAAGTTTTAAAAGTCAGATTTGTCAAAAGATGCTGTTTGTTATGAAACAAATCAAGAAGAAAATATGCCACAGAGCCAAAATGACAAGCCACAATCTGTTTGGTATAACAATGGCTATTTATCTGTTTTTAAGGTATAAATCAAAATTATTCTGTGTTTCTTTTGACTTGAAGATCACCCACAGACTATTCTATTCCTGTCCAATGAAATGTCTTCTTCTTGGGTTGGTGAGCGCTGATCCAGACAAATAACAGATTTTAAACATCTTAAAATGGTGTGACCATTTTTTAAGAAACCATGGGAAGATGGTCTACAAACTTTGTTACTTTGTACATCCAGATAGGAACTAAAAAAGAAAACCAGAAGAGATGCCCACAGACCACTTTAAGTCCACAGAAAGTGCAAAATAATATCACTGTGCTCATAAACAAAGAGAGGCGGCTCTTTGTACACAGCAGAAACACTCATCATACACAAGGCACTCCAATTAAGTTTTGATAGAAGTTACGTCACGTTTAAACTCACCGCTGGATGTAAGGGTCGGGACAGTACTGTAGGGTGGCACACCGTGAAGTTTCAAAATTCATTTCCTTCAACTCTCTTTGATATCAACAAATGGAGAACAGTATTATAACATATACACATATACCTGTGTATACATAGATATAAAGCCAGAAGGCTAAAAGCAATAGGGTCAAATGCTATCAGACATAGAAGTGTAGACACTTCCCCCCTTCACACACATTTGCAAAGAGGCGGAGCGTTTCTTGATTTGAGCCAATGAGATTCATCAAGGGACTAAAACATCAGAAACAGTCGAATCTTACCAGCTGGGCATCCTCTCTAAAGTTGTTCTTCCCCCTCTACCACGGCTTTAGAGTCCTTGTCGTATAGTGGCCACACTTGTTGGCAACTTGGAGTCATCTCTGAACTTCTGGTCTCTCTGGTGATTGGATGCTGGCATGAATGGCATCAGAGTTTAATTTCAGCAGCCTGGACTTTCACAACAGAACAAGAGCTAATGAGTGTCCACCCTGCTCCAGCTAATTAATGTTTCCTTGTCTCTGCATACTGATTTGATTTGAGGGCTTCTGTAACTGCTTCTAGAACTAAATATTTCACAGAGCTGCTTAGGAAGTTGTTTTGTTTTTTTTCTTCATCTCCACCTCCACCCCCCTTCCCCCCACCCTTCATTCTCCCTTTCAGCCAACCGCCTGTTGTGGTCACAATCTCAAATAGCAAAGACAGGGAAATTCCTTGATTATATTTAACCTAGAACTCACTCTTCGTCTCAACTAAAAGAGATACCCATTCACATCCCCTTAGCTTTGCTTTCCCTAATTAAAAAATAATAATAACCTTTACTGAGTTTTTCAAATATCCTACCTCAAACACACACACATATTAAAGTAATATTAAAGTAATATTAAAATGGAAAATAATGCACTATTTTCAACTATTTTAAAGCTTACAAAATTATTTCAAATTGCCTGTTACTGAAAACATTCGAGTTCTTTCCATCTCTCTCAGTCTCTCCCACTCTCTTATTTATGTCATTGTTTTTGCTGGTTTTGGTTTTGCTTTGGCTCGAGCTACTTTGGAGTAAAACCGTTAACTTGTTCATATATCCAAAAATTAATATAATATCAAAAAATCTACATACAGAATAATTCACTTCCTTTCTGAATACAGGCTGTAAACCTATCATGGTTTTGTGGATTTGGATATTGAATGAAATATGTTTCAGAAGCTAAATTAAAATAGACTCCAACAGAAAAAAAAAAAAAAAACACAACAGCGTGCCCAAGTGTCACTAACATGGCAAGTTCATAACCTCCTTTCACCCCCAACCATAGGTTACCTGTAAATTGGTGACATCAGAAGTTATCAAAGTTGTAAGATAATCTAAGGTCATTTCCAGAGCGATTTGACATCTCCTTTTGAGAAATTTTGGTTCAAAATATGTTTCATAAAAATATTTTATTTGTTGCTTCAGCCAGGATAGAAGGGAGAAGCTATTTAAAACTCGACATTCTCTTCCTTACTTAGCCTGAGAGTGTCTAACATCTGTGAATTGTGAAATTCACAAATATGCCGGCCTGAGCCCCAGCCAATTCAAACAGCTTGTTCTACAAAATGGGAAATTTGAGGGAAGGTCATTTTACTAATTAATTATAGATTTGTTAATTGGAGTTAAAGTGTTTGGCTTTATTCCCTGCTATTAGCAAATACAGATGACCGGAGTATATAGAGTTCTTAAATTAAAAATACTCAATTTCCTTTGAGCATGGCCAAGTTCCATCAAGTGCCTGGCCTTTCCCATTTATAAAATGAGAGGTGAAATAATGGTCCCTAATGCAGTGCTTCTCAAATGTTGATGCACCTGCGAGTCACCTGGAAACTTTGCTAATGCGGATTCTAGTTCAGTAGGTCTGGGGGGAGGCCTGAGACTCTGCATTTCTCACAAGCTCCCAGCTGCTGCTGGTGCTGCTGGTCCTTGCATCACACTTTGAGTAGCAAGACCTAGTGCTCTTTTCAGGCTTTTTATATACTTTTATATACTTCTAGGAAATAAGCAGCGCTCTTCCAAATATTTTAACTTACCAACAGAGGCTCTAGGCTCCCACAGAAATTATTAATTTGCAAATATTCTTAGTACGCTTTTTTTAAAATTTTTTTATTCCTGCAGCACGCAGGCCTCTCACAGTTGTGGCCTCTCCCGTTGCGGAGCACAGGCTCCGGACGCGCAGGCTCAGCGGCCATGGCTCACGGGCCCAGCCGTTCCTAGGCATGTGGGATCTTCCCGGACCGGGGCACGAACCCGTGTCCCCTGCATCAGCAGGTGGACTCTCAACCACTGCGCCACCAGGGAGGCCCTAGTATGCTTTTAATTTCAAAAGTTTTATAGCCTAATTTATAAAAAAGACCATTTAAAATGTATGCCCTGACATCAATAGCTGTTATTTTTAAAAATCCTAAAATTATTAGGTAAGAGGGACAGATACTAAATGGTAAAAAATTATGTAAATAATTATGAAACATATTGGTTCCTACTGCATTGTGAAAATAAATGCAGAGAGCTACCCTGACCAAGGGCAAAAGGCAAACTCTCCAGAATTCAACAGCACACCCATGGCACACAACCATCCAGAACCTGGGAAAATAAGTGACAATTATACTATAATTACCATAATTGCCACTTACATTTATATTACAACCCTCTTCACCCAGGGCGGCTCAAGTCACTATACAAATGCATAAATTATTTCTTTGCTGTGCAAGTTAGATGCTTTTCCAACACCTTAAGTCTTTTAGGTAGAGATTGTAATAGAATAAGTTACGCACTAGGCTGGGAGAAGGTGATTGCCTTTCTGACCATGACCTACATCTTTGAATTATGTTGTTTGTGAAGATTTTTGATTTGTAGGAAGAGGAGGAGAAAGTAAAGAGCTTAGGGAAACAGTAACATTGAGGGCCTGGAACTCTGGACACAATGTAAGATAAAAGTACACTTTTTCCTTTCAGCGCCTAGCAGCCAAGTATGTGCACTTTGCTAAACTCAGGTATTCAAAACACAAACCCTTCTCATTTATATCCATGTGAATTACTTCTTAACTGCTCTCCTTTATGCACTCTATCCACTGGGTGACATACTCTTCTGTTTTGTCCCCCACCTTGGACCATATTTTGTCTTCCATCCAGAATGTTTTTAAACCCCATGTGCATATATCTCACAAATACTTCAAAGAACAGGAAGCCTTTCTCATCCCTCTAGGTAAAGGGAGCTACGCTACCTCTAATGTCTTAAATCATGATATTTTCACTTGTGAAAGGGCACCTGCTACTTTCTTCCTGGATTTGAGCTATTTTTGCATAAGACCCATCTCCTGTACTGGACCGTGAACAACTTGAGGGTGGGTTTGCTATGATTCATCTCTGTATCTCCAGGGACTAGCAAAATACGGTCTAGTGGACAAATAACATGTTTATATCTTTGCAAAAACACATCTAGGGGCTTCCCTGGTGGCGCAGTGGTTGAGAGTCCGCCTGCCGATGCAGGCGACGAGGGTTCGTGCCCGGTCCGGGAATATCCCACATGCCACGGGGCGGCTGGGCCCGTGAGCCATGGCCGCTGAGCCTGCGCGTCCGGAGCCTGTGCTCCACAACGGGAGAGGCCACGGCGGTGAGAGGCCCGCGTACCGCAAAAAAAAAAAAAAAAAACAACACACATCTAATAATTATTATAAGTGGTTAAAAAAGTACTTCCTAGATAGCTAGTGGGAAGCAGCCGCATGGCACAGGGATATCGGCTCAGTGCTTTGTGACCGCCTGGAGGGGTGGGATAGGGAGGGTGGGAGGGAGGGAGACGCAAGAGGGAAGAGATATGGGAACATAGGTATATGTATAACTGATTCCCTTTGTTATAAAGCAGAAACTAACACACCATTGTAAAGCAATTATACCCCAATAAAGTTGTTAAAAAAAAAAAGTACTTCCATGAAACACTTGACTTTTTAGAATCAACTTTATTGAGGTATAATTTACATACAATAAAATTCACTAATTCTACCATTCCATTTGAGGAATTTTGACATAGTATATACCATATAGTCTTTACCACAAACAAGACATAGAATATTTCATTATCCCCCAAATCCCCTCATTTCCATTACCTTAAAAACTCCCCTTTGTGGTTAATCCTTCTTCACCACTGACCCTAAACGATCACTCTCCTGTTTTTTTTGTCATTATGTATCAGACGTATGTTTTCTAGAACAACATTATCCCATCGACCTTTCTGTGATGAAGGGAATAGTCGACATTTGCACTGTCTGACATGGTAGCCACTAACCACATACGGCTAATGTGACTGAGAAACTGCATTTTAATTTTTATTTAATTTTAATCAACTTGTATTTAAAAAGCCACATGTGGCTAGTGGCTACCATGCTGGACTTCACAATGCTAGAATGTCACATAAACGGAGGCACATGGCATGCATTCTGTGCCTAGTAGGTTCTTTCATTCAACATATTGCTTTTGAGATACATCCATATAGTTATGTATGTCAGTAACTGGTTCTTTTTTATGGCTGTTGCACATATGGATTGCTCTTTTTTTTTTTTTTTCATTATTAAGAACAAATTCTGGTCTCATATCCTCAATTATGGCCCAAAGCAGAAGTCCAATAGACTTTTTAAGAGCTCAATAATGACTCATTCCATTGAGTCCCTTAATGATGTGGAATAGTTCATTCCTTCCAAGGCTGCTGTAGCTCTAGAGAAGGCAGCAGATGTAGAGAGAAACTGACTAACCTGGGTTTGGTTTGGGCTCTGGTCCCAACTTCCTCCCTGACTTTAGGCAAGCAGCCTACTGTCTTTGGGCCTTACATTCTTGATCTTTAAGAGGAAGGATGTACCAGTGAGGATTCTTTTGTTATTAGCAATGGAAACTAACTCCTGCTAAGTAGAACTAAAAATATAAAAATAGATTAAAATATGAAAATTCACAGACTGGAAGAGAAAGTTGAAAAACAAGATTTGGGAAAAGGCTGGAACCAGAATAGCTTCAGAGATCTAAGTAACAGGAACGAATAGAGTCATTTCATAGTGCCACCATAGCAATAAGTCAGACCCAACAGGTTTCTGTTTTTTGTTTTTTAAACTTGAGTCACTTACCTTAAGATTCAAATTCTCAGAAGGAAGATGCCATGTTAGGCCAGGAGAAATCCGAATGCCTTGATTGATAGCCCTACAAAGACTGGAGCAAAGAGAGTTTCTGAAAGAAAATAGAGGTTCTATTAAGCGAGGACAGGGCAATAGGTTCAGGGCAACAGAAAACAACAGATGCCACCACGAGGGGCTTAAAGTGGATGATCTCTCACATTCCTTAGAGCTCTGGCTGTCTGTGGCTGTGTGACTGGAGAAGCTGAATTTCTTGTCAGGGTAACTGGACCTCAGGTCCTCTCTTCTCCAAGTCATCCTGACCTGCCCTTCTTTTATAATATGGGGATGAGGAGAGAACTTTCTAGCATAAGAGGTGGCCGAGTAAATTCATCGAGTGTCACCCAAATCAAAGGGACTGAAGAGTTTGATGGTTTTTAGTTTTAAAACACTTTTCTGGACATAACTTCAGTTCAACTCCACAATCTCTGTTTCATAGAAGTAGAAACCAGGCTCTGTTTTGGGGGGGATCCTACCAACCCTCCCAGCTTTATGCTCTGTTAATCTAATATTTGCTGACGTAGGACATCTAGTAGGAGTAAAGCTGGGCCAAGAATTCAAGTGTCCTGGATTAGGGTCAAATGCTTTTTGATATCAATGAAAAAGCAAGTGCATTGCAAGCTTAGCCATGTACTTCTTCTAATTTGACCTCCACCTTCTTACAGGTCACCGGAATTCATCAAATAGAATGAAAGTACATAAAGCTTATGTCTCAGAGTCTACTGAGAAGAAAGAAGATGCTTTAGAGAAGTGTCTGAGGAAAGGGACACTTCCCTAATCAGAGGGCATGCAAGGAAACACAGAGGCCAATTGGGGAAGGAGGAGGTTGGCAGTGTCCCTAACAGACAAACCCGATACCCTCCAAGTCACACCCAGTGTTCCAGAGCAATGCGGGTGGGCTTCTTTTCCAGACATCCCTGAACAGCTGTATGGGGGCTGCTCCTGACTCCCACCCCTCCTTTGCTCAGTGCCCACGTGAGAGAGAGATAAATAAGGAGACACAGGAAGTCCTTATTTGGCATTTGGCATTTTTTTTTTCCTGAACCATTTGTCAGATGCAGATACGGTGCACCTTGACTCTAAGTGTCTTGGTGCATATTTTCTAAAATGAGACAATCTCTTATATGATCACAGTTCAGTTAGAAAATGAAGAAATTAACATTGATAAAATGCGATTACTTTCTCTACATACCTTATTCAGATTTTGCCAACTGTCCCAATGACCTTTTTTTATAGCAACAGAAAATTCTGGATCCTACGTTGCATTCCATTGTTCTGTTTCTTCAGTCTTTAGTAATTAGGAACAGTTCCTCAGTCATTGTGCTTCATGACAGATTTTTTTTTTTAATTGAAGTATAGTTGATTTACAATGTTGTGTATAGCAAAGTGTATGGCAAAGTGATTCAGTTATATATATATATACATATATATGAAGAAGAATATATATGTATATTTTCATATTCTTTTCCATTATAGTTTATTACAGGAGATTGAATATAGTTCCCTGTGCTACACAGTAGGACCTTGTTCTTTTTTTTTAAATAAATGTATTTATTTTTTCGTTTATTTATTTATTTATTTTAGGCTTCATTGGGTCTTCATTGACGCGCACGGACTTTCTCTAGTTGCCGGGAGCAAGGGATACTCTTTGTTGTGGTGCGTGGGCTTCTCATTGCAGTGGCTTCCCTTGTTGGGAAGCACGGGCTCTAGGCACACGGACTTCAGTAGTTGTGGCATGCGGGCTCAGTAGTTGTGGCGCACGGGCTTAGCTGCTCCGCAGTATGTAGGATCTTCCTGAACCGGAGATTGAAACCGTGTCCCCTGCTTTGGCAGGTAGATTCTTAACCACTGCACCACCAGGGAAGTCCCAGGACCTTGTTCTTTATCCATCCTATATAGAATAATTTGCATCTGCTAATCCCAAACCCCCAATCCAACCCTCTCTTGCCTCCCACCCTTCCCTGGAAAACGCAAGTCTTAACGGCATGACAGATATTTTTGAAGCATGCAAACCAGTTATTTTGTAGAATGTAACTTAGTTTTGGTTTGACTGATGTTTCCTCATGATTAGATTGAGTTCTCTACTTTTGGCAGAAACATCTGTGATACTGTGATATTGTGTACATCTCAGTGCATCATATCAGGAATTGCTCCGTTTTTAAAGCCCATTGAAGGGTTTTCTCCAAGCCTCATTTCAGGCACAGATTTACTGTGAACCTAAGAAAGTTTGAATGTCAAGGCCTCTTACTTACATAGATAGTCCCCTCTAAGGTTCTAGGAAATATCTTAGTAATATGTATACATGGCCATTATGTTTCTGTAAAATATACAAATGTGAGATATTTTAAATACAGTCTTCTAATATTACCATCTCTTTCTGCTCCAATTTCCCCTTCATCACCATTCGTCTCACATAGAGTGGTGATAGAGAGGCCGTGGGATTTCTAAGATCCAGGAAAGGGCAAGTTGAATAGAGGATACTTTTAGTTTGGGTTGGGGGAATACATTAATGTGGTCTGTAGCTGTGTTTGTGTAGAGTTAAAGTATTGCTACTCATCCTGGTATAGGAATGGCTTCCAAGTATATACTCCTCCTGCCCATGACACTAGGCATGGTGTCACTGAAGACCCAGGCTGGAGGACACATCACAATATGCGTGTCCCCAACAATGGCTGCCACGGAAAATGTGTGACTAGTGGAGGAGAGTTGGAACTGCACAGAGACTGAAACTTCTCTGTGGAAAGTTTTCCTCCTTTTATCAGGCATACAAACTTGTAAGCAGAGGAATCAATATCAAAACCAGGTTTTCCCTGTCTATTGTTCAGCATATACAATTATAAATGCCCCATACATTATTTGGTCTTTTATGATGAGAGTTGCATTAAATAGTATTTATCCTTATACTGTGTGTGTTTGTAGGAACACAAATGTCTGTCAGTGCTGTAAACAGCAAATGTGTCTGTTAATTCTTATATTGGGGCTGCAGAAGATAAGGCTGAATATATGATGTTAAGATTCTGTCCAACCCTGAGAGTCCATGACTATAAACTTGTAGCCTCAGGAGTTCCCTGGTGGTCCAGTGGTCAGGACTTGGTGCTTTCACTGCCCTGCAGTGGCCCAGGTTTAATCCTTGGTCGAGGAACTAAACTCCCACAAGCCTCGTGGCTTGTAGGCTACATTTACAGAGAGTTCATCTATCTATCGTCTATCTATCTATCTATCTATCATCTATCTATCTACCTATCTATCTATCCATCTACACGAAATCACTTTGTTCCAGAGTGATTTGAGGTGGCTTATAAAATACACAGAAGGAGATTTAAAAATACATATGCAGGGCTTCCCTGGTGGCGCAGTGGTTGAGAGTCTGCCTGCCGATGCAGGGGACACGGGTTCGTGCCCTGGTCCGGGAAGATCCCGCATGCCGCGGAGCGGCTGGGCCCGTGAGCCATGGCCGCTGAGCCTGCACGTCTGGAGCCTGTGCTCCGCAACGGGAGATGGCACCACAGTGAGAGGCCCGCGTACTGCAAAAAAAAATTAAAAATTTAAAAAATTAAAAAAAAATACGTATGCAGGGTAACCAGGGGCTGAGAGGAGGAAATGAGTTGTTGTTTAATGGGTACAGTTTCAGTTTTGCAAGATGAAAAAGTTCAGGAGAGTCATTGCACAACAATGTGAACTGTACACTTAAAAATGGCTTTGCTGGTAAATTTTATGTTATGTGGTTTTTACCACAATGAAAAAGTTTAAAAAATTAAATACGTAGGTAAATGATAAAATCAATAACCAGTATAAACATCAAGAGAAAGAAAAATAGGAGGAAACCAAGGACAATATTTGCCCACAAAATGTATTACATGATGTTCTACACTTGTGCTAAAGGGCCATTTATTTTTCTGTGAACTTCTAAGCAACCAATTACTTATATGAATTTTTTTTTATCCACAATAATTGCTTAGGCTCTTGTTACACACAGCACATCATAGGTACAAAATATATATTTGTTAAAAGAATGAAGGGAAAAGATAATATGTAAAATAAATTGACCTTCAGCTTCTAGACTCTGAATCTAATGCATTTGTTTGATTGCTTATTACAAATAAATGAGAAGGGATGATATTGTAATGAGACCTGAATTTCTAGTGGTTTCCAGTATAATTCTCTCGCAAGACTCTATGGTACTTACTCACTGATTTGATGTTTGATTAATAGCTTCAACGTGCATATTCCTTAAAGTCTTCCTCTGTGTGCCTGTCAGCGTCCTGGGAGCTGTGGGCATAAAGTAGATCAATAAGATCCAGTCTCTGGCCTCCAGTAGAGTTGAGAACGATCTTCTTTGCCTTTTTGCATCTTAAGCTTCACAGATGAAAAAACAAAAGACTTTTGCAGAGCTGTGTCCCTGAGTTGCCGATGACCAACTTGCTCGCTGAGGTATGTGGTGCCTGATTAAATTGATGAGCTAAGAATATGTTTACTAGAATTCATGAAACGTGTGTAGGTGGGAGAGGATAGAATGTAGCATTCTTATTTACTTTCCTGAGGTTTGAGCCCAAGGGAGACAGCTGTGGCTGAACCTTCCCTCAGACACGCATTCAAAAATGTGTGCCTTATTTTTTGAATCCTGATTATCAGGAAGCCACAAAAGCCATCCTTTGTGGAAGGAAGAGGAGTGGGTGTGGGCCAAGAAAAAAAAGATCCGATCTGTATATACTAGTGACAACCAAAAACTATGGTGTGATGATTTCCTAAACGACCGGCTGCTTTTCTGGTACATAGCTTTGTGAGATATACTGTTTTCCAATGGAGCACAGCTCCCAACAGAGGAACTAGGAGACATTTAATAAATGCTTTTTAAAAAAAATAAGCTATACTCAAAGTTAAAAAGGAATTTAGTGATCATTTGCTTCGAAAAACACCCCAGCAAATGACTTAAAAATAACAAGCATGTGTATAGTGATTTAAATTTTACAGAACACTTTCATAGAAGGTATCTCATCAGTCTCCCAAAAGTCATGTAGATGTATTAATACTAGGACAAGAGGTGTCATTTCCTCCATTGTATGCATGAGGAAGCTAAGACTCAGGCAGCTTAAGAAACAAACTCCTAGTCACACAATCACATAAACATCAGTGGCAGTGGACCCAGCTTCACTTACTCCCAGACATGAGTCCATTTACTCAATAAAATAACACGAATTAAATGCCTATGGTATGCCTTGTATTGTGCAGGACTCTGGGAAAATAAAGGTAACTATAAACTGTATCTTCTTTCCTTACAGCACCTCTACAAACCCAAAATTTTTATAGTGTTTGGCATTTATTAAATATCTCATGTCCATTATCTATCTATTAATAGATAGCCAATACAAACTCTAGGAATTAGTCAAGTTAGGTCTTATTATCTCTAGATAGTTAGTGACTCTGCATTCATCACTCAGCCAGGTAGTGGTAGAATCATGATTGAAACTCAGGTAAACCTGTTTGCCTGAAAATATCACCAAACTTTTGACAGCCCGCTCCCCTGCCGAAAGATCCAGAATGCATTGTGTATATTTTTATGTCTTGGAGGGCTATGCACGGTCTCCAGCACATGTCTTTTGGTGACTTTTTCCTGGGCCAGCCAGCCTGTGATAACATAAGCACCACAAATGCCAACTCCTAAAGGAAGGCTTGAGTTCATGACGAGCACCCACATTTGGGCTGGGAGTCAAGAATGTTAACGCTGCTTATTTTGAAATCTGGGTTGTACACACTGTTTAAGCATGTGGGAGTGGATGCACTGATCAGATGCTTCTGTGGGATGGAAGTGATTCTCAGGGTATCCTTACAGGGGAATCCACATGGGATGACCCTTGAATGGGTCTTGTTTACAGAAACGTCTCTGTGCCAAGTTTCTTAGGAGTAAATTTAAAGCACAACCTTGCAGGAATAACATCAGTCTGAAAACACAACTACTCTTGGCTGCCTTTGGGTAGGTAACATATTGTTCTGCTACTCAGCCACTGATCCATTTAGACCATCTGGATCCCTACTCAGTATCACTTATGTTATACTTCTGAAGAGAGTAAATAATTTTCCCCATGGGCCTGAATGATCATTTTTGTTAGAATAATGATTGTGAGACATATATTTTCAAAGTAAAAATCATCTTTCTTTTTCAGATTGTGAGATCCTCATAAAGAGAAATATGTGGAGAGAGGAAAGAGAGAGAGAGCCACAAGATATAGTGATGATATTTATACAGAGACACATGTATGTCTATATGTATAATATACAGATATATGTGTATGTTTACAAATATATATGTTTACAAATATTACCTATAATATGTGTGTGTGTATATATATATATATATATATGTTTACATATATATATACAGGAAAGAGAGAGAGAGGAAAGAGGGAGAGAGCCACAAGATATAGTGATGATATTTATACAGAGATATATGTATGTCTATATGTATAATATACAGATATATGTGTATGTGTATATTTACAAATATATATGTTTACAAATATTACCTATAATATGTGTATATACTTATATATACACACATATATTTATATATATATCTAATATATTTCTAATAAATATATATTTATATATATACACAATAATTATAGACAGAGAGAGTATTTATTAGACTACATTCTCCTCTAACTTGCTTATTTTCCTCCTAATAATCAAGACAAAATATCAAGGCAAAATTATTTAAAAAGTAAATTTTAAAAGCCCTTTAATAGAAGAAATAAAACAATGTAGGCAATGTATTCTCATGGTGTGGAAAGATTTATATGGACCCTATCACAAAGGCAAAACAAGGAAAGGAAGTTAATAAACTCTTAACAGTTATTATTTCTGAGTGGATGGGGTTATGGAGTGAAGAAAATATTTTCTTGCTGATACCTTTTTGTAGTTTTCAAATTTTGTACAGTGAAAATACTACATTTTGATACTCAAAAGGATAAAATAAAACCCCATCATTAATAACCATCAAAAATACCTTCCTGAAGAATTTGTCTCTGGAAGGTGTGCACAATAAGAGGGTGACACAAATTATGCCAGGATGAATGGGTGTCAAAGAATGAGTCTCAATTTCCTGATGGATTTGTTTCTATGTGGAGAATTTCTACTAAGAAATGGGAAATAAATGCTCACCCTGATTTGAAATATGCTTAGAAGTGTGGCATTCGAGGTTGAACGGAACTCAGAGAGTTTACGTGGGTTGGCGGATGAGGGCGGAATGGTGTGGCCCAGGGTCACCAAGTCAGGGTGCAGTGTTTCGCAATGAGTTCTGTCCATTGCCAACCACTGGCTCAAGAGGGGAAAAAAAAGGATTTTATGAGACATTTGTGATACGAATGTGGCGGCCAAGGAAATACACAGCTCAGCTCTTCTAATGTGGAACACATCACTGACTGACAGCCACAGCTGGTGCCCCTTCCATCCTTATTGCTTTCTCACTGAGGCCATTGTACATCCAGGCTCCTCCCAGCCAAGCACTGAACCTAGTGGGGCTACCAAACCAGGACCATTCTGGTAACACATGGGACACCTCCAATGTGATTTTGCGTCAATAATACCTCATTGGGCTGACTAAACTTTGGTCTGAAACTCTTTCTGCTGAATTCTCCTAATTTTCTCCTCTTCTTGGTTTTTCAGAGAGAGTTTTTATCACCCTCTGACATAACCCCCCTTATTCTGATTTCTTCTTCTTTATCCTCCAAAGACATTCTTCCTAGTACATCTTTTGCACATCTGATTCCATCTTGGGGTCTGTTTCTCAGAGAACACAAAGTGATACAAGCGGTCCTGAGAGTGGTCCAAGAATGCAGACAGAAGTTGAATATTTAGGACTGACTCATTCTGTACATGTCAAGCAAACAGAATGGCATCCAGAGCTATGTGGTGTCTGGATTGTTTCTGCTCCAAGATGGAGGCCCAATTGCTATAGATTTCACCAATGTTGACCTGGGAAAATACCCACTGTAGGGGCAGACTTGCAGCTTCTAAGACTCAGGCTTTTAGGAAGACAAGGGAAAACAGTTCCTACAAGGAAGTAGAGTTGTATGATTACTGCTCGGTTGTATTGACACTCTGCAGAGGGATATTGAGAAACAAAGGGCTCTTAACAGGCAGTTAAAGGCTAAGTAAGTAAGAGTCAGATTGCCTCTTTGATAGCTTACAAAGACCTGAGGGCCTCTTTGCAAAAATAAACAAGCTAAGCAACAGACTGAGCTCCTGATCAAGTCACAGAGCTCAAGAGACATTTGAACGGTCAGCCAAGGCTGGTTGGAAATACCTGAGACCCTGAAATATGGACTGGGGACATTAAGTGGATGCCTCTGATAAGCTGGTTCTGTAGGCTTTTTGGTCTTAGTTGAGGCTGTTATAACAAAGTACCACCGACTGGATGGTTTATAAACAACATAAATTTATTTCTCACAATTCTAGAGGCTGGAAGTTTGAGATCAGGGTCCCAGCATGGTCGTGGAAGGGCCCTCTTCTGGATTACAGACTTCTTCTTGTGTCCTCACATGGTGGAAGGGACTACGGAGCTCAGTGGGGTCTTTTTTATAAGAGCATTAATTGCATTCATGAGTATTCCAGGCACATGACCTAATCACCTCCCAAAGGCCCCACTTCCTAATACTATCACACTGGGCAGTAGGATTTCAACATACGAATTTTGAGGGGACAGAAATATTCTGACCGTAGCATTCCCCTAAACCCTCAGAGCTTGTAGAATGGACTACCCTTTCCTAGTAAGAACTTCCTTCATATTGGAAGTGGCTACAGAGGTGTTTCCTATAAAAGCAGTAAATATTCCACATCAGGAATGATTTTACCTTCTCTCTTGGCTGCAAGGACCCTAAATACAGTTAAAGCACAGCACAGCATAACCCAGCTGGTCATAATAAGGGAAAAAATTAATTATATACCAAAGGAGTTACCAGAATTATCTAGCTTGTACCAACAAAAGTCAGGGAAATATCCCTGGGATTGGGTTTTGAGAATTCTTGATTGAGGGGGCTGGAATATAAGACTACATGAGAAAGAGTTCATTGACCTAGGTGTACTTTCTCATGACATGGGATTTAAAACCTTGGTAAGAACCATCGTGGATGGGGCAAGATCACTGCTGGAGTGGTTCTTATAACTCTGGAAAAAGTGATGAACAATGATGAGTAAAGAGGAATTGCTTGAGTTTTTCTAGCAGATGGTGGGAAGGAATAAAGAGTCTAAGGGAGGTAGACATGCTAGAAGGATATATTCTGAGGAGCCAGAAGATTCCCAGGGGAAATATCTTAGATGGGCCAAGAAGACACACAATCCTCCAAGGCCATGAGAAATATGCTAGGGAAAAGAGTAGCCACATCACTAAGAAGTTCAGTGCTGGCTCTCCTCTGCAACCCAAGGCTGCTTGTGGGAGAGATGCTCACAGAGTTGGGCTCAATGATATTCATGGCAATGATGTCCATTTACCACCAGGTAATAGAGTCCAGATAGTGGCACTTAGCTGCCAGATTCCAGGAGATCATAAGTACCATAATGACCAGAAATGTTAGAGGTGCGGCCAAGGGGGTTTGGCCTGCAGGAAGTTTGTGGAGATGGTCATGGCCAACCTAGGGGAAAAATAAATGGACAGGAAAAATAAATTTAAGCCAACCAGGGTTCTGCTTAAATCTACAGCCAGAGAAAAGCAAGATGGGGGAGTGGGAGGCTAAAGGTGGTCATCCAACACAAAGTCACAGTCTCTTGCTTGATTTGTGGACCTGAGTCAATTTTTAGATATAGAATCCTTTGACTGAAGAGTTGGATGGATTCCTGGGAAAAAGTAACCTCTAATGCTATGGCAAGTATATGCCATGGCAATGCCTTTAGGTTCCCCTTAAGAAACCTAGAGCCAGGGCCGGCCTCAAGGGTGTGCTCTGTATTTAGAAGGGTTCCTAACTTGGTTTAATGCTGTATTGTCACCCTCTTGAAATTTTTAATAATTTTAAACAAGTGGCCCCACATTTTCATTAGTAGTGGACCTTGCAAATTATATAGCCAGTCTTGCTTACAGCTATTGACCTGAGTACACGAAATCTGAGTTGACATTGATACCCAGAGACCTTAAGTTAGTCATGGTACCCTGTTGAAGTGGGAGCTCACGTGATCAGGTCATATATGGAATTCTGGTTCCAATCCACCAGACAATGAGTCCACTGTGTCTGGAGACCCACCCAGTGGTCATTTATCCAGTCATCAAGTAATTGGAATTAATATACTTGACTGAGTAATGCCCACATTGGGTTTTTGGCCTGCGGAGTAAGAGCTATCAGAGTGGGAAAGTTCAAGTGAACACCTCTGAAACTGCCCTCTACTTCACTTGGCCAAAGAGTATATAAAAAGTAATATCACATTCCAAGAAGGATGGTGACTAATGATCTCATTAAATAGTGTAAGGAATGGAACAGGGGTGGA
The DNA here is from genome assembly GCF_949987515.2 of Delphinus delphis. NCBI lineage: Eukaryota > Metazoa > Chordata > Mammalia > Artiodactyla > Delphinidae > Delphinus > Delphinus delphis. The sequence goes on from NC_082686.1 coordinate 78,136,529, forward strand.
GGGAGTATCCTGATCATATCTCTGTTTAGGTTCTCAATGTGTGCAGAACTCAGATGGGTCCTGCAGACTAAGCCTAGACTCTTGAAAGCTCAATCAAGTAATAGCTCTGATTGCAAAGCTATGCCAGAGGTGATATCTCTGCTAGAGCAGGTTAACAAGCTCTCGGGTATAGGAGCTGTAGCTATTGATTTGGTAAATGCATTCTTGCCTATTCTGGTTATAAAGGAAGAAAATAAACAGGTCATATTCACATGGGACATGCAACAATATTCATCTATAGTTTTGCCTCAGGGCTATGTTAACTCTCCTGCTCTTTGTCGTATTGTAGAATGAAGGTATCTGGACTGCCTGGTCAACCCACAGAACATCACACTGATGCTTTATATCAATAACATCATGCTGCTCAGGCAGGACGAATAAGAGATAGCCTTGCTGGAAGCCTTGATAAGGCACATGCTCCAGGGCATGGGGGAGAAACCCTACAAAGATTCAGAATCCTGATAATTCGGTGAAGTCTTTAGGGATCCAGTGGTCAGGAGTTTGTCAAAATATGCCTTCTAAAAAAAAACAAAATGCTGCACGTTGCATCCCCTACCATAAAGAAGGAAGCAAGGGAGGCTGATAGCACTTTCTGGGTTCTGGAGGAAACATATCCCATGCCTAGGAATAGTGCTCAGGCCCATGTATTGGGTGACACTGAAGACTTCAGGTGTCTGGTGGAAAAATATGCAGCATGAAACTTATGGCAAGCCCCGAAGAGAGAATCACAATGCAAACCCTAATATTCTGGAGTAAGTTTACACGACCCACGGTAGATAAAATAATACGCCTTTTGGTAAAAGAGCTCCTGGTTTTTACCAGGTCTCGAGAGCCATAGAATACTTGACCGTGGGGTACTAAATGGCCATGTATCTATAACTTCGCATCATCAGCTGGGTGATTTCCATTCTTCTAAATCATAAAGTCAGCCTGGAATCAGTCAAACAAAAGATGAAAATGGTACACCCATATTGGGCCTGAGCAGGACCAGAACTAGGTCAGAGCCATGAGAAGGTACCTAAGATACACCTGTCAGCTATAGCAGTTGCACCAGAAAGCCTCCTCAACTTTGCACCTAAGACCAGCTGAAGGAGGTGGAAGAGCCTGTCGATGCCCTCTAGCCACAGACCGCACAGTTCTGTAGCTGAACACGTAGGACTTATTGTTATAGCAAGGAAGAAGTTACACCATGGGGTTCATTGGACATCTCAGTAAGAGTGTTAGAAAGAAATGACTCTAGAATTTGGGTTTGTGTTAGCCTATTTGGGGGAGTGTTCAAGGGATTGGGAGTTTGCTATGTACTGGATGCTGTCAGGAGGTGGGACAATCCTATGAATGGGCATCTTGATAAATCTTATCTATAAGACAGGATGAATGAAGTGAAGCTGAAGCTATACTTGGGCAAAGAAGCCACACAATCATATCGGCTGTGATAAGGGGCTGTGTGGTCATTTTTGTGGTTTGACCAATGTTCATCTTTTTTACAGTGTTTATAAGTGATTACAGACTGGTCTTACTTTTGTCTTGACCCATCATAGTCATGGGGAGGCCTTGTCTAACACTGATACTTTGTGACATTGTGTTGGTGTTTAATAGGAGGACAGCAAGGCGTAGATATGAGTTCCAGGCCGGCTTCTAGCAATACCGAGGTTTGGCTGATGGTGCCCAACCAGTTCCTGGCAGGAACTGCTTTCCTCTTCCTCAAGATAAAACATGATTTATGAACTGGGTAAGTGGATGAAGGCCAAAAATGGACAAGTGGCTGCTTCCAGCACATTTGAAGTTGGCTTTGAAAGCCACTAGGGAGGAGAAATGTTACCAAAGAGTGGAGTTGTGACTAGTAAACCTGGTCACCCACTTTGTGAGGAAGAAAGAAGAAATGACCTGAAGTAATAAAATAAACAGATGTAAAAAAATGTCTGGGCAGTGAGCAATGGCCTGACTCTCTTGTTAGGGGACTGGAAAGAAAAGAGCAGGAAGACAGGAGGCAAGGAGGTCTAGCACAGGGGCACGGACATATGGATTTGGGCACAACGTGTGAAGATTTTTGTGTCACGTGCTAACTTCCACCAGAACTCAGGAAAGGCGACCAAACAAGTAAACAAATAAAATTATGTAAATGTGACAAGTACCATTAAAGGAACCAGTGAAGAGACTGAATTATGAATAATGGGAGGGAGAGGCAGTAGCAGTGATAAGAACTACTTTGGATTACATAGGTGGGAATGGTCTTTCTGAAGAACCGGTGTTTAAGCTGAGATCTGGGGAGCAAGGAGTGAGTCATGTGAAGTGGAAGGAAGAGCACGCCAGGTGGAGGGAACAGCATACATAGGACTTTGAGGTGGGAAAGAGGTTGGACTATTTAAGCGATTGAAAGAAGACAGTGCAACCAGACCAGGGCGAACAACAGGCAGATGGCACAAGTGGAGAGTGAGATATACAGAAGCCAAATCATACCAAGCCAGGAAAGGAGTCTGGGTCTTATTCTAAGAAGTAACGAAACAGTTTTGAAAGGCTTCACATAGAGATGTGATCTGATCCAGTGAAAGTTTTTAAAAAGATGACTCTTTCCTGCCTGTGGATAATGGACTGGAGGTGGGGAAAGAGGGGGATGGGAAGATTAGTTAGGAAGGTATTGCAATCATGTGAATTAATACCAATCCAAATCAAGACAGGCTTTCACCTGAATGGGTTACATGGGTTACATTGTCTATCCTTGAGTGGAAAGTAGCTGTGTAGGTGGATGACACAGCCTCCCTCTTACAGCTGACAGTGCAGTGTCTGATGTTCTGACCAACTCCATTCCCAGTTTACATGTGATATGTTATTTTATACATATGGTTCAGCAGAATCAGTACAGATTTAATGTTAAGAGCTTACCTGCTGCTAGATGACGGAAGAGTAAGACGCGGAGATCACCTTCCTCCCCACAGATACACCAGAAATACATCTACACGTGGAACAACTCCTACAGAACAACTACTGAACGCTGGCAGAAGACCTCAGACCTCCCAAAAGGCAAGAAATCCCCCAAGTACCTGGGTAGGGCAAAAGCAAAAAGAATAAACAGAGACAAAAGAATAGGGATGGGACCTGCACCAGTGGGAGGGAGCTGTGAAGGAGGAAAGGTTTCCAGACAATAGGAAGCCCCTTCGCGGGCAAAGACTGCGGGTGGCGGAGGGGGAAAGCTTCGGGGCCGCAGAGGAGAGCGCAGCCACAGGGGTGCGGGGGGGCAAAGCGGAGAGATTCCCGCACAGAGGATCAGGGCCGACCGGCCCGCACCAGCCTGAGAGGCTTGTCTGCACACCCGCCGGGGCGGGCGGGGCTGGGAGTTGAGGCTCGGGCTTCGGTCGGAGCACCGGGAGAGGACTGGGGTTGGCGGCGTGAACACAGCCTGCAGGGGGTTAGTGCGCCACGGCTAGCCGGGAGGGAGTCCGGGAAAAGTCTGGACCTGCCGAAGAGGTTTTTTCTTACCTCTTTGTTTCCTGGTGCGCGAGGAGAGGGGATTAAGAGTGCTGCTTAAAGGAGCTCCAGAGACGGGCGCGAGCCGCGGCTAAAAGCGCGGACCCCAGAGACGGGCATGAGATGCTAAGGCTCCTGCTGCTGCCACCAAGAAGCCTGTGTGCGAGCACAGGTCACTCTCCACACCCCCCATTCCGGGGAGCCTGTGCAGCCCGCCACTGCCAGGGTCCCGGGATCCAGGAACAACTTCCCCGGGAGAACTCACGGCGCGCCTCAGGCTGGTGCAACGTCACGCCGGCCTCTGCCGCCGCAGGCCCGCCCTGCACTCCATGCCCCTCCCTCCCCCGCCCCTGCCTGAGTGAGCCAGAGCCCCCGAATCAGCGGCTCCTTTAACCCCGTCCTGTCTGAGCAAAGAACAGACGCCCTCCGGTGACCTACACGCAGAGGCGGGGCCAAATCCAAAGCGGAGCCCCTGGGAGCTGTGAGAACAAAGAAGAGAAAGGGAAATCTCTCCCAGCAGCCTCAGAAGCAGCGGATTAAAGCTCCACAATCAACTTGATGTACCCTGCATCTGTGGAATACATGAATAGACAACGAATCATCCCAAATTAAGGAGGTGGATTTTGAGAGCAAGATTTATGATTTTTTTCCCCTTTTCCTCTTTTTGTGAGTGTGTATGTGTATGCTTCTGTGTGAGATTTTGTCTGTATAGCTTTACTTCCACCATTTGTCCTAGGGTCCTATCCCTCCTTTTTTTTGTTTTGTTTTCTAAATTTTTTTCTCTTAATAATTATTTTTTTATTTTAATAACTTTATTATATTTTATCTTACTTTATTTTATTTTACTTTATCTCCTTTTTTTTTCCTTCTGTCCCTGCTTCCTTCCTTCCTCCCTCCCTCCCTCCTTCCTTTCTTTATTTCTTTCTTTCTCCCTTTCTACTTCTACTAATTCTTTCTTTCTACTTTTTCTCCCTTTTATTCTGAGCCGTGTGGATGAAAGGCTCTTGGTGCAGCAGCGAGGAGTCAGTGCTGTGCCTCTGAGGAGGGAGAGCCAACTTCAGGACACTGGTCCACAAGAGACCTCCCAGCTCCACATAATATCAAATGGCGAAAATCTCCCAGAGATCTCCATCTCAACACCAGTACCCAGCTTCACTCAACGACCAGCAAGCTACAGTGCTGGACATCCTATGCCAAACAACTAGCAAGACAGGAACACAACCCCACCCATTAGCAGAGAGGCTGCCTAAAATCATAATAAGTCCACAGACACCCCAAAACACACCACCAGACGTGGACCTGCCCACCAGAAAGACAAGATCCAGCCTCATCCACCAGAACACAGGCACTAGTCCCCTCCACCAAGAAGCCTACACAACCCACTGAACCAACCTTAGCCACTGGGGACAGACACCAAAAACAACGGGAACTACGAACCTGCAGCCTGCAAAAAGGAGACCCCAAACACAGTAAGATAAGCAAAATGAGAAGACAGAGAAACACACAGCAGATGAAGGAGCAAGATAAAAACCCACCAGACCTAACAAATGAAGAGGAAATAGGCAGTCTACCCGAAAAAGAATTCAGAATAATGATAGTAAAGATGATCCAAAATCTTGGAAATAGAATAGACAAAATGCAAGAAACATTTAACAAGGACCTAGAAGAACTAAAGATGAAACAAACAACGATGAACAACACAATAAATGAAATTAAAAATACTCTAGATGGGATCAATAGCAGAATAACTGAGGCAGAAGAATGGATAAGTGACCTGGAAGACAAAATAGTGGAAATAACTACTGCAGAGCAGAATAAAGGAAAAAGAATGAAAAGAACTGAGTACAGTCTCAGAGACCTCTAGGACAACATCAAACTCACCAACATTCGAATTATAGGGGTTCCAGAAGAAGAAGAGAAAAAGAAAGGGACTGAGAAAATACTTGAAGAGATTATAGTTGAAAACTTCCCTAATATGGGAAAGGAAATAGTTAATCAAGTCCAGGAAGCACAGAGAATCCCATACAGGATAAATCCAAGGAGAAATAGGCCAAGACACATATTAATCAAACTGTCAAAAATTAAATACAAAGAAAACATATTAAAAGTAGCAAGGGAAAAACAACAAATAACACACAAGGGAATCCCCCTAAGGTTAACAGCTGATCTTTCAGCAGAAACTCTGCAAGCCAGAAGGGACTGGCAAGACATATTTAAAGTGATGAAGGAGAAAAACCTGCAACCGAGAGTACTCTACCCAGCAAGGATCTCATTCAGATTTGATGGAGAAATTAAAACCTTTACAGACAAGCAAAACCTGAGAGAGTTCAGCACCACCAAACCAGCTTTACAACAAATGCTAAAGGAACTTCTCTAGGCAGGAAACACAAGAGAAAGAAAACACCTACAATAACAAACCCAAAACAATTAAAATGGGAATAGGAACATACATATCAATAATTACCTTAAGTGTAAATAGACTAAATGCTCCCACCAAAAGACAAAGATTGGCTGAATGGATACAAAAACAAGACCCATATATTTGCTGTCTAAAAGAGACCCACTTCAGACCTAGAGACACATACAGACTGAAAGTGAGGGGATGGAAAAAGATATTTCATGCAAATGGAAACCAAAAGAAAGCTGGAGTAGCAATTCTCATATCAGACAAAATAGACTTTAAAATAAAGACTATTAGAAGAGACAAAGAAGGACACTACATAATGATCAAGGGATCAATCCAAGAAGATATAACAATTGTAAATATTTATGCACCCAACATAGGAGCACCTCAATACATAAGGCAAATGCTAACAGCCATAAAAGGGGAAATCAACAGTAGCACATTCGTAGTAGGGGACTTTAACACCCCACTTTCACCAATGGACAGATCATCCAAAATGTAAATAAATAAGGAAACACAAGCTATAAATGATACATTAAACAAGATGGACTTAATTGATATTTATAGGACATTCCATCCAAAAACAACAGAATACACATTTTTCTCAAGTGCTTATGGAACATTCTCCAGGATAGATCATATCTTGGGTCACAAATCAAGCTTTGGTAAATTTAAGAAAATTGAAATGGTATCAAGTATCTTTTCCGACCGCAATGCTATGAGACTAGATATCAATTACAGGAAAAGATCTGTAAAAAATACCAACACATGGAGGCTAAACAATACACTAGTTAATAACGAAGTGATCACTGAAGAAATCAAAGAGGAAATAAAAATATACCTAGAAACAAATGACAATGGAGACACGACGACCCAAAATCCATGGGATGCAGCAAAAGCAGTTCTAAGAGGGAAGTTTATAGCAATACAATCCTACCTTAAGAAACAGGAAACATCTTGAATAAACAACATAACCTTGCACCTAAAGCAATTAGAGAAAGAACAAAAAAATCCCCAAAGTTAGGAGAAGGAAAGAAATCATAAAAATCAGATCAGAAATAAATGAAAAAGAAATGAGGGAAACGATAGCAAAGATCAATAAAACTAAAAGCTGGTTCTTTGAGATGATAAACAAAATTGATAAACCATTAGCCAGACTCATCAAGAAAAAAAGGGAGAAGACTCAAATCAATAGAATTAGAAATGAAAAAGGAGAAGTAACAACTGACACTGCAGAAATACAAAAGATCATGAGAGATTACTACAAGCAACTCTATGCCAATAAAATGGACAACGTGGAAGAAACAGACAAATTCTTAGAAATGCACAACCTGCAAAGACTGAATCAGGAAGAAATAGAAAATATGAACAGATCAACCACAAGCACTGAAATTGAAACTGTGATTAAAAATCTTCCAACAAACAAAAGCCCAGGACCAGATGGCTTCACAGGCAAATTCTATCAAACATTTAGAGAAGAGCTAACACATATCATTCTCAAACTCTTCCAAAATATAGCAGAACGAGGAATACTCCCAAACTCCTTCTACGAGGCCACCATCACTCTGATACTGAAACCAGACAAGGATGTGACAAAGAAAGAAAACTACAGGCCAATATCACTGATGAACATAGATGCAAAAATCCTCAACAAAATACTAGCAAACAGAATCCAACAGCACATTAAACGGATCACACACCATGATCAAGTGGGGTTTATTCCAGGAATGCAAGGATTCTTCAATATATGCAAATCAATCAATGTGATACACCGTAATAACAAATTGAAGGAGAAAAACCATATGATCATCTCAGTAGATGCAGAGAAAGCTTTCGACAAAATTCAACACCCATTTATGATAAAAACTCTGCAGAAAGTAGGCATAGAGGGAACTTTCCTCAACATAATAAAGGCCATATGTGACAAACCCACAGCCAACATCGTCCTCAAGGGTGAAAAACTAAAAGCATTTCCACTTAGATCAGGAACAAGACAAGGTTGACCACTCTCACCACTCTTATTCAACATACTTTTGGAAGTTTTAGCCACAGCAATCAGAGAAGAAAAGGAAATAAAAGGAATCCAAATCAGAAAAGAAGAAGTAAACCTGTCACTGTTTGCAGATGACATGATACTATACATAGAGAATCCTAAAGATGCCACCAGAAAACTACTAGAGCTAATCAATGAATTTGGTAAAGTAGCAGGATACAAAATTAATGCACAGAAATCTCTGGCATTCCTATACACTAATGATGAAAAATCTGAAAGTGAAATCAAGAAAACACTCCCATTTACCATTGCAACAAAAAGAATAAAAAATCTAGGAATAAACCTACCTAAGGAGACAAAAGACCTGTATGCAGAAAATTGTAAGACACTGATGAAAGAAATTAAAGTTGATACAAATAGATGGAGAGATATACCCTGTTCTTGGATTGGAAGAATCAACATTGTGATAATGACTATACTACCCAAAGCAATCCTCAGATTCAATGCAATCCCTATGAAACTAGCACTGGCATTTTTTCACAGAACTAGAACAAAAAATTTCACAATTTGTATGGAAACACAAAAGACCCCGAATAGCCAAAGCAATCTTGTGAACGAAAAACGGAGCTGGAGGAATCAGGCTCCCTGACTTCAGACTATACTACAAAGCTACAGTAATCAAGGCAGTATGGTACTGGCACAAAAACAGAAATATAGAACAATGGAACAGGATAGAAAGCCCAGAGATAAACCCACGCACATATGGTCACCTTATCTTTGATAAAGGAGGCAGGAATGTACAGTGGAGAAAGGACAGCCTCTTCAATAAGTGGTGCTGGGAAAACTGGACAGCTACATGTAAAAGTATGAGATTAGATCACTCCCTAACACCATACACAAAAATAAGCTCAAAATGGATTAAAGACCTAAATGTAAGGCCAGAAACTATCAAACTCTTAGAGGAAAACATAGGCAGAACACTCTATGATGTAAATCACAGCAAGATCCTTTTTGACCCGCCTCCTACAGAAATGGAAATAAAATCAAAAATAAACAAATGAAAAAGAGAAAGAGAAAGAAAGAGAAAGAAAAATACTGTATGCTAACACATATGTATGGAATTTAAGGGAAAAAAATGTCATGAAGAACCTAGGGGTAAGACAGGAATAAAGACACAGACCTACTAGAGAATGGACTTGAGGATATGGGGAGGGGAAAGGGTAAGCTGTGACAAAGCGAGAGAGAGGCATGGACATATACTACCATACTACCATACACTACCAAACATAAGGTAGATAGCTAGTGGGAAGCAGGCGCATAGCACAGGGAGATCAGCTCGGTGCTTTGTGACCGCCTGGAGGGGTGGGATAGGGAGGGTGGGAGGGAGAGAGACGCAAGAGGGAAGAGATATGAGAACATATGTATATGTATAACTGATTCACTTTGTTATAAAGCAGAAACTAACACACCATTGTAAAGGAATTATACTCTAATAAAGATGTAAAAAATAATAATAATAATTCCTCAAGTAGTTTGTCTGAACTCTGAAAGGATAGTATAGCTCTCAAAATCTCAGCAGAGGGGAAAAAAATTACCTCACAGCTGCAGTTATTATGCCTTTATAAAAATACTTTCTGAAAAAAAAAGTGTAGTGAGAATACTCATTGATGTTTAAAGCCAGTTACTATTGAGAACTTACAAGATCTTTTTCATGGAGCACATTCACTTCATAAATGGATATTGAAACCTAAAAAAGAAGTCTTCAATATATAAATATTTCTCTCATGAATATATGCAAATAAGAAAGTTTGTCAAAATTGCTAATATTGAACATGCTTCAACTACTGACTTACTTTAAACAAGAATCTTATAAATTACTCACATGCATTAAATGGAAAGAATGACACAACAATGAGAAGATATTCCTCCGTGGGTTCCTCATAACTTCTTGGAAATTAGCAAAATGCAAGCTTCATTTATTTATCCAAATTTTTCCACGTCTATATGCTCACGAAGGACACTATTCTGTGAGGCATTTACCCTGCCCACAAAGAGACCTCTTGTATCATGGTGTTTGGCCACAGCTTCAGAAAGAATGAAAATATGTAAATGGAAAAAGAAAGAAAGAAAGAAAGAGTTTACTTGCTGTACCTTTCAAACATCCCCCGGCCCCATATCTTGTCTTTTGAAAGCCGACTTCTATAGTCAATTGCAGATTAAATGTCCTACACATGAGCTTCTACCCCTAGACCCATATTGAAATAAATAAGAAAACCAAAATCATGAAGGAATTAAATCTCTGTGTGTACATATATCTGTATACAAAGAATTGTTTACAAGGGTCTGGATGCAGTTAAAAAGAAAAGGAGTAAGTTCCCACTTAGCTTTGTTGAGTCTGCGAGGTTGCCTGGGTGCTAGCTATACAGGGCAACACTTTCCCAAAGAACACAGAATCTTCAAGAACATCTGCCAACCTTGAGCTTAGTCAATTTGATTGCTCTTCGAAAAAAACATCAATGAGAGATAACATAACCACTTCATTGAAAGCATTGTAATTCAATTCTTATTTACTCTCTGTTAATGGTGTCAACTCATTGAATATTACTGTTTTCCAATAGAAAAAAGGAGAAGCATTCACTCAGATAAACTGGGCTCACAAATCTGTTCTATGCTTCATGAAACTCACTTGTCATTCAAATATAGAAAGAATTTTAAAAAGAGAATTAAGATTTATACTAAAATGATTTCTCATTTGTAGTTTATGAGTATTTTTCATCAGAAATCTGCCCTTAATGATTACTAATTCAGAAAATATAAAAATGCAATGATACAATCAGGCTGGTGGTATCTCAACTAGATAATATGAGAAGGACAAAGAAAAAAATCATCATATGAAACTACAGCATTTTTTTCCTGAGTCCTAAGATTGAAACCAGTTGTACCCATTCATAAAGTCCATAACTGATGTTTCAAATGTTGGGGGAAAGACTATTGTATATTACTGAGAGACTGAAAGTTTGTGACGTTTTTAAAATGTACCCTTTTGATTTTAATATTGAAGTGCTGTGAATGCGGGTTTCTTTGGAAAGATATTAAAATAATTATAATCCTGACAGAATAATCAGGGCTTAGTGTTTGGGTAACAAATTATGGCATTGCTGATTGAGCTCTAGCTTCAAGGTGAAAAAAGATAGGATAAATACCTTCAGGGACAATTTATGTAAATAACTGATAATATATATAAACCACATTCTGCCTTAAATTTGTTTGAAAATGAGGTACAAAATGAACCAAGGCAAGCTGAATAAACAGCCCAAGAAAGTAAAATATATAAAATTTTTTACATCACCTGCACTCTGGAATTTTGACCTGTCATGATCTCACACCTTAATCATTGCCTGTCTCCTTGTGTTTCTGACTATGAAAGACATATGGCCTCAGTAACCCTGGCTTATCACGTGCCCAAGAATTTAGCCCATGAGCTGAAGGATGAATCACAAGGAAATTCATTTCTAGAAATCTGATCACAGATGAGCTGGTAAGATGAGAATTAATGAACTGAACTTATTACAATGGACTCTGCCCACTGCTCTAATTCCTTACAAAACTTTCATTTGGCCTGATGTTATACTTAATAAATGTCTTTCCTCAGGACTTTTCAGGGATTTTCAAGAGTATCCACATCTTCTACCCCAACACAAACACACATACCTCCTTCTTTCTTGCTTTACTTAGAAATAGGAACTTGATTAGTTCCATAATCATTTTATTTTAAAAAGCCAGGTTATAGTAGTTAATTAACTCATAACGTATGAATTTGTTGTGATCAAATATCTTTATATCTTAAGCAATTTAAAACTTTTTCCCTCTTTTCATAAGGACTAAACCTCCCAAATTCACTGTTCGTTCTTCAAGTCAAATGAAGTTTTGAGTTATGTTTGCTAGCTTTTCATTAAATTTACCACCAATGATAGAATACTAGGATCATTAGTTTTGAGAGACTGTATTTTGTATTCAAAAACATTTTATACTTATCTTAAAAACTACATAAATACATTAAAGTGAAAAACATAATTATCCTGCTATCCACTATTTTATGTTTTGGTACTTCCTTCTAGACTTTGTTTAAAAGCATACAAATTTATGTATGTAAACGACTTTTGGAGATATATATATATATGTATATGTATATTTATAATGACATGTACACTATTATTATAAATATTCTGCTTTTCAACTTAACCTTATAATAGAAGAAATTTTTATATACTCACAATAGTCATAATTATCAGTTTAAACTATTTCATGTCTATTGGCTTAAAATGCTCCCACTTACTTAGCAATTTTACTATAATAAAAATTTCAACTTTTCTTCAATTTTTTACAATTGAGAAAAATTATATGTAATAAGAGATAAGGCTGCAATAAATACCTTCTCACAAATGACTCTACTGAGTTGACTTTTTTGAAATAATTTTGATTTACAGAAAAGTTACAAAGAGAGTAGACATGTTCCCATGTATCATGCTACCCAGCTTCCCTATGTGTTAATATCTTGCATAACCATGATACATTTGTCAAGATTAAAAATATTAACGTTAACTAAACTACAGACTCTAGACAAATTCACCAGTTTTTACGTTAATGACCATCTTGAAACTTTTGGTTGATATCTTTTATTAGTTCTGGAAAATTATCAGCCAGCGTATTTTAAAATATTGACTGTACTCTGCTATCCCTTTCTTTTAACTTCTTTTTTGCTATTTCTTATGTCTGTCCCTCTATGTTGCATTTTGGGCCATTTCTTCAAGTTTATCTTCTAATTTTTTAATTCTCTCATCTGCTGTGTCAGTCTGCTGCAAAGCCCCTCCTCCAGGCTTTTGTTATATTTTTTTGTATCTTTTTAATCTCTAGAAAGATTTATTTGGTACTTTTTCAAAAATATTTAGTTCCTCTTTACCTTTTTTAAATTTCCACATGTATTTTTCATGCTTGCTTTCATTTCCTTAAATATAGTAATATATTAATTATCTATTGCATAACAAATTGCCTGAAGACATAGCAGCTTGAAACAACACACATTTATTAGTTCCCATTTTCTATGGGTCAGAAATCCAGGC